>NC_054474.1:119549554-119799554 GCF_017639515.1 Carcharodon carcharias
TGCACCGGTCAAACAAGTACCTAACTATTTAATCCCATTTTCCAGCACAAGGCCCATAGCCTTGCATGCCATGGTATCACAAGTGCACATGCAAATACTTCTTAAATGTTATGGGCGTTTCTGCCTCTACCACCCTTTCAGGCAATGAATTCCAAATTCCCACCACCCTCTGGGTGAAAAAATGCTTCCTCATACGAGGGGCATAGATAGGGTAGACAGGAGGGAACTTTTCTCCTTGATGGAGGGATCAATAACCAGGAGGCATAGATTTAAGGTAAGGGGCAGGAGGTTTAGAGGGGATGTGAGGAAGAATTATTTCACCCAGAGGGTGGTGGGTATCTGGAGCTCACTGCCTGAAAAGGGTGGTAAAGGCAGAAACCCTCATAGCATTTAAGAAGTACTTGGATGTGCACTTGCGATGCCTTGGCATACAAGACTATGGATCTAGTGCTGGAAAATGGGATTAGAATAGTTAGGTACTTGTTTGACCGGCGCAGACTTTATGGGCCGAAGGGCCTTTATCTATGACATCCCCTCTAAACCTCCTGCCCCTCACCTTTCCTTTCTATTCTAGCCCTCAAGGCTAACCTTCCATTTATTTGCCTTCGATTGTTTTGGTTCCAGTATACTGACTTTTAATTAGGTGTACTTGGAATCCTAAATCTCTCCACCTTTGCAGTTCCTACTTTGAGATGTTTGGGTTTAATTTTTTTGGGTTCCAAGTGAATGAAGTTACATTTGACCACAATTAACTCATGCTTGTTTTGTCCACATTCTTAGCAATTTCATGCTTCCACCTGCACAACTTAGTGTATCCCCTAACCTACTGTCATCTGCAAATCTACAACTCTATTCCTTCATTCACTAATAAAGTGAATAGCTGAGTGCCCAGTACAAGTCCCTTGGGACCACTTGTCATTCAGAGCTACTATCCTTAATCCCACTGTCTCCAGCCTCCCAAATAATTCACAACCCAGTCACAAGGCTCCCTCCAATTCTGTGTTCTCACATTGTTACCAATAGCCTCGAATGGAACATCAAATGTCTATTGTCAGTCAATAGCGAAAACACCCATAGACACACCCTTATATACTTTAGTGAACTCTGCAAAAAAATCCAACTAGATTCATCAGACATGACTTATAACGAATGTAGCTTTGAGGCTATCAGTTCAAAATTGTTTAAGTGCTCAGTCACTCTACCCCTAATGACAAATTCTAGTTGTTTCTCCAGTTATTGTTAATCTGAAATGCCTCTAGTTTCTCGACCACTCTTCTTAAACTTTTTGACAGTCATACCATGTCACATGCTACCTCAAGCATAATCTCAGTAAGGAGAATACTGAATTTTGATTTCTTCTCTGCGGCAGGATTTCTGCTCGTCTCTTTTGCCCTGTTCATCTTCATTGGTTTCCATTTCTCTCCTGGTGTTTGACAAGGTGTTTACTAAAACTCGCTTTCACAGCCATATTTCCTTCCTCAGTGACCATCTCCGTCTCACCCCACATGGATTCCAACTGAAGTTCCATCCCTCATGTTTCGAACCCACCCAGGATTACAGGTATCTCCGGGACATACAATGCTCCTCAGACTGCTGTTCTCGTCGCATCCTGAGATCCATACTCAGTGCCATGCGCCACTATATGAACACACTAGACTTCTCCCTCCAGCAGCACCGACTCACCCCATCTCCAAGTTGTCCTTGTCCCCAGTTTCATTTTATTCTTCATCTCATCCGACGCCTTAACAAGAAACTTTGTCTCTTTCTTTCAGGTACAAATGAACACAAGCTCCAACAACTCATTGACACCAACGCCCATCCAGGACCCTCCACCCCTAAACATCTCTCTGACCCCATCCTATCTTCTAATCCCAGCCCCGGCCATGTATTCCCCCTGACCTTCCCCTCTCTGATTCTGAACATTCAGTGCTCAGCAAAGGACTCAGTTTCATACCCTTATGCCCTCACCTCAATGAATTCTGGGCTCAGCACAATGCTGAACTCTTCTTCCGCCGCCTTCGTCTCCATGCTCACTTCTTTGGGCAGGAGTCCTCCCCCCATTCAATGGATTCTTTCACCCGCCTCCAATATTCTCCCTCCACCTGGACCCCTCCTTCTGGCTTCTTACCTGCCCTTGATCTTTTCATTGAGAACTATCGGCATGACATCAGTCATCTCAATTTCCCTGCTCCTCTCACCCACTCTAACCTGTCTCTTTCTGAACTTACCACACTGTGTTCTCAGGTCCAACCCTGACTTTGTCATCAAACCTGCTGACAAGGGTGGTGCTGTTGTCTGGCGTACTGAACTCTACCTCAGAGGCTGAGCATCTACTCACAGACACTTCCTCCTAACTCCCCCTGGACCATGGCCCCACCACTGAACATCAAGCCATTGTTTCCAGGACTGTCACTGACCTCATCTCCTCTGGAGCATTTCCTTCTACAGCTTCCAACTTCATGGTCTCTGAAACTTTGGATGGCCCACTTATACCTCCTACCCAAAATCCACAAACAGGACTGTCCTAGCAGACTGATCGTGTCAGCCTGTTCTTGCCCCATGGAACTCATTTCTTGCTATCTTGACTCCATTCTCTCTCCCCTTGTCCAGTCTCTTCCCACCTACATCTGCGATTCCTCTGATGCCCTACATATCAGCAATTTCCAGTTCCCTCCTCCCAACCACCTCCTCTTCACCATGGACGTCCAATCCCTCTACAACTCCATCCCCCACCGGAATGGTCTGAGGGCTCTCCTCTTCTTCCTTGAACAGAGGCCCGAACAATCCCCATCCACCACCACTCTCCTCCATCTGGCTGAACTTGTTCTCTCACTGAACAATTTCTCCTTAAACTCGTCTCACTTCCTCCAAATAAAAAGTGTGTCCATGGATACCCACATGGGTCCCAGTTATGCCTGTCTCTTTATGGACTATGTGGATCATTCCTTGTTCCAATCCTACTCAGGCCCCCTCCCCCAATTCTTTCTCCAGTACATCGATGGCTACTTCGGTGCCACTTCAGGCTCTCGTCTGAACCTGGAAAAATTTATTAACTTTGCTTCCAATTTCCACCCCTCCATCATTTTCACATGGTCCATCATTGACACTTCCCTTTCTTGGCCTCTCTGTCCCAAGTTCTGGTGATAGACTGTCCACCAAAATTCATTACAAGCCCACTGACTCCCACAGCTACCTCAATTACAGCTCCTCACACCCTGCTTCCTGTAAGGAAGCCATCCCATTCCCTCAGTTCCTTTGCCTCCATTCCGGTGATGCTACTTTACAAAACAGTTCTTCTGACATGTCTTCCTTCACCGAGGTTTTCCATCCACGGTGGACAGGGCCCTCAACCGTGTCCAGCCCATCTCCCGCACATCCGCCCTCACAACTTCCTCTCCCTTCCAGAACCATGATAAGGTCCCCCTTGTCCTCACTTACCACCGCTGCATTCAGAGGATCATCCTCCGCCATTTCTGCCAACTCCAGCATGATGTCACCACCAAACACATTTTCCCTTCACCCCCACACCCCCGTCGGCATTCTGTAGGGACCGTTCCCTCCGGGACACCCTGGTCCACTCCTCCGTCACCCCCTACAGCTCAACCTCCTCCTATGGCACCTTCCCATGCAACCGCAGAAGGTGCAACACCTGCCCCTTTACTTGCCCCCTTCTCACTGTCCAAGGACCCAAAAATTCCTTTCAAGCGAAGCAGCACTTCACTTGCACTTCCTTCAATTTAGTCTACTGCATTCGCTGCTCCCAACATGGTCTCCTCTACATTGGAGAAACCAATCACAGACTGTGATTGCTTTGCAGAACACCTTCAGTCTGTCCGCAAGCATGATCCAGACCTTCCTGTCGCTTGCCATTTCAACATATGCCCACATGTTCGTCCTTGGCCTGCTGCAATGTTCCAGTGAAGCTCAAGGCAAACTGGAAGAACAGCACCTCACCTTGCGATTAGGTACTTTACAGCCTTCTGAACTTAACACTGAGTTCAACAACTTCAGATCATGAACTCTCTCCTCCATCCTCACCCCCTTTTTTCTAATAATTATAGCTTAATATATATTTCTTCTTTTCCCATCTATTTCTATTATTATTTTTAAAATTTATTTCCATCCATTGTTTTATCTCCACCTTTTAGACTATTTCAATCCCCCCACCGCCCCCCCCCACTAGGGCCATCTGTCACTTGCTCATCCTGCTTTCTACCCTTAATGACACCATTAGCACAACTTTTAGCTAATATCACTACCTTCAGCGCCCCTTTGTCCTTTTGTTTATGACATCTTTGGCAATCTCTCCTTTGCCTCCACCTATCACTGGCCCTCTATCCAGCTCCACCTGTCCCAACCCCCTTAAACAGCTTATATTTCACCAGAACTAAAGAGGAATGAGAAATGTGATGAAGAGTCATACAGACTCAAAACGTTGACTGTCTTCCAATCCACAGCCGAGTTTTTTCCAGCAATTTTTGTTTTTGATTTCCAGCATCCGTAGTATTTTGCTTTTAACTGAATTTTGATTCAAGCTTTGGTTGTTTGCAAATGCAAGGTCCCCCATCCTTGCAAAACTTCAATCACCAATTTCCCCCTCGAAAACTATCGACCCTCTCCAAATACAGATCCATCTCTAACCTCCTTGGACACATCGCCTCGCAAGCTCCACGTAAACCCTTCCCCAAAACATCATGTACAAATCTTTGTTCTTGTTTTCAACTTACATGGCACTGACACTATCCCTACCAAAAACACCACTGACAATCTCCAACCACAGTGCATCATCTTCACTTATTCACAACTTCTCTGCAGCATGCGATCAGTCACATCATTTTTCTCCTTCACCACCACCACCACCATACAAAACATACAAATTAGGAATAGTAGGCCATTCAGCCCCTCATGCCTGCCCCATCATTCAAAATCATGGCTGATCTGATTGTGGCCTCAACTCCACATTCCACTCACCATCTCCCCCACCCCCGATTGTCCAGCTTTTTTTAGGTGGGAGGAGAAAACTATAGAGGAGATGTGCGGGGCAAGTTTTTTTTACGCAGAGGGTACTGGGTGTCTGGAACTATCTGCCAGAGGTGGTGGTGAAAGCAGGTACGATAGTGATGTTTAAGAGGCAGCTTGACAAATACACAAATAGGATGGGAATAGAGGGATATGGACCCCAGAAGTGCAAAATGTTTTAGTCGACAGGCAATATGACCAGCGCAGGCTTGGAGGGCCGAAGGGCCTGTTCCTGTGCTGTACTTTTCTTTGTTCTTGTTCTTTTCAGAATTGTTCCGCTACATTGCTCAATATAATCAACACATCTCCGGCAACAGTTTACTTTTCCCTCTTGGGAAGTTAGTTCTCTCTTCTTCCTATCTATATGCTGTCCTTCAGGTGACATCTTCCACATAAACAACATCTTTGAGAAGTATGCTGCTATCTTCTGGTTCTGCCTGTCTACCATTTTCCTTGAACTTAGTCTTCCAATCATTAAGATGCCCAAAACTATTGTTTTCTGCCATTTGCAGAAACTTCAATATCTGTGGCACACAAATTCTGTACGACTAGTGCAAAACTTTGAGGCCTGTTCAAACCAAACCTATACTGCAAATATCTCAACCATATCCATCACCAAGATCTCCTACTAATAAGATCATTTGCCTCCACAGCAGTGTCAGCAATACCCACATTCAGGTTTCCCACAACGCCATCCTTGTTGGCCTCCCATCTTTCAGAAATCCAAATTGTTCAAAACTAAGTTTCCCATGCCTTGCCCGGTCTCAACAAATTTCTCTTCCAGACTCCGAAGCCATTAGTTTTATTTCCACTTTTTTTTTTTAAACCCCTTTGCTTTTCTCTTTACCCCTTAGTCTTCTCCAGCTTTCATTCAATTTTCCCCGCTTAGGTACTCTGCCCTCCCACAACTCCAACATGACAGCACTCCCACCATCCTCTTCTCCCATCCACATCCCAGGCTTGACTCCCACTGAGATAAACCTACAGCTTGCCTCTGTGCCTCTCTCACCTCCCTCCAGAAGCACTAGCAGCTGCATTCTTACTAATAGCAATCCCAACTACCCCATCCGAAAATTAGAGATTCCAAGGGGCAAGGTCATGGAGCACTTTGAAAACAAAGATAAGAATTTTAGAATGGAGGCATTGCTTAAACAGGAGCCAACGTAAGTCAACAAGCACAGGCAAGATGGGTGAATGCAACTTGGTGAGAGTTAGGACACCAGCAGTGGGATTTTGATAACTTCAAGTTAATGGAGGGTGGAATGTGGGAGGCTAGCCAGAAGTACATTGTTACCTCTGGGCTTGGCCATTCCAAATGCATGGATGCCCTTAACCTTGATCTCACATCTTTCTTTACTTTCTCTCCTATTTTCATGCCGAGTTCATCTTGTCCATGAGACTCCACCTCCTGTTCCCTCGAGACTATTCCCATTAAACTGCTGACTGCTCATCATCACTCCCTGACTCCCATGTTAGCTAATGTTAATAACTCTCTCCTCAGGTACTGCTCCCCCCTCTATAAATCTGCCATCATTACCCCTCTGATCCTGAAGAAAACAATCCTTGATGCCACCATTCTTATAAACTACTATCTAATGTCCAATCATCCTTTGTTCCCCAAATCCTTCAACATATTATGTACACTGACAGCACCCACCATCTCTCTCATTTCCCCCACTGTCTATATTATCAGACTGTTTATCCAATGCCCAGTACTGGACAGAGGGCGCTGGTGAGAAGTGACTGAAGCATTCTAGAAGTCATCGCAGACACCGCCACTCTGGAGGGAATTGAGGAGGACCCACTGTCAAAGAAAGGAATAGCCCCAAACGTTACATTGCTCTATGTTTCCATCCCTCCCACCTCCTCAAACCTAAAAAAAGAGGAAGAGGCAGTGCCTTCAGGAGTGCACCAGACCTGAAAGGGACACTCTTCTGAAAGTGGATTTTAAAGAAAAAGCAGCTGATTGGTGAGTAAATCCCGGGAGCAGACTCGGAGGGAGGAGCACCGGAGCAATGAGTATAAATCTAGCTTACCTCGGGGATTCGTGGCCTTGTCTCTAGGGAGCAGACTCGGAGGAAGGAGCACCGGTGCGGTGACCTCTGGGCACAGAGTAACCGAAGCCAAAACTGAAAAAGTGACATCACAGGAAAGCTGTGACCTGATTGGTTGGTAGGAAATCTGCACCAAATTTGAAAAAAAAAAACACTGCAAAGCTAATAAATTAATAATCTAAGTAGAGATGGCTGGGCAGGTGATGTGCTGTATCTGTATGATGTGGGAGCTGGCAGATCCCATTGTGAGCCACAGTGAACACATCTGCAGCAAGTGTTGGCTGCTGGAGGAACTCCTGCTCAGAATTGATGAGATGGAGTCCGAGCTCCGGACGCTGTGGCACATCCGGGAGGAGGAGAGTTACCTGGACGCTTTGTATCAGGAGGCAGTCACACCCAGTAGATTAAGTACCTCAAGTCCGGTCAGTGGTCAGGGTCAGCAAGTGAGGCAGTTAGAGGGATCCTGTGTTCAGGAACAGAAGAGCCTCAGCTCTTGACCTTGTCCAACAGGTGCTTGTGGTTGAGGAACAGGGCTGTAGGGAGGATGAGCCAGCTGACCACGGTACCGTAGCACAGGAGGCCATTCAAGAGGGGGGAGCAAAAAGACAAGTGGTAGTTGTAGGGGATACTATAATTAGGGGAATTGATAGTTTCCTTTGTAAGCAGGATCGAGAGTCCTGCATGGTATGTTGCCTGCCCAGTGCCTGGGTGAGGGACATCTGATTGGCTTGAAAGGATATTGGAGAGGGAGGGGGGAGGATCCAGTTGTTGTGGTCCATATCAGGACAAATAACATAGGTAAGACTAGGCAAGAGGACCTGTTTGGGGATTATCAGGAACTAGGAACTAAATTAAAGAACAGGTCCTCAAGGGTAATAATCTCGGGATTACTACCCAAGCCACGTGCAAATTGGCATAGGGACGGGAGAATAAGGGAAGTAAACACGTGGCTAAAGGAGTGGTGCGAGAAAGAGGGGTTCCATTTTGTGGGGCACTGGCATCAGTATTGGAACAGGAGGGATCTGTACCGCTGGAACGGTTTCCACCTGAACCGATCTGGGACCATTGTTCTAGTGAAAAGGGTAAATAGGGTGGTCAACAGGACTTTAAACTAGAAAGTGGGGGGGAGGGTAAAACTCCAAGAAGTATGACTAATGGGAAACAAAGCAGCAGGTTAGCGTGTGGGGTGGGGGTTGGTGGGGGGGTTGGATTCAACTTCATGGAAAATTATGAAAAAACTGAAAAGCAAGGAGAGCCTAGGAGAGGCTATTAAATTCTTCAGAACACAAAATAGGACAGAGTGTTTGGAAAGGGCTAGGAATCTAACTTCAAGCACATCAAATAAAGGGATAACAATGAGAAAGGGGACGGGAAATACAGGATGAAGGTGTATCTGAATGCACACAGTATATGAAATAAGGTAAATGAGCTTGTGCCGCAGATTGAAATTGGCAGGTATGGTGTGGTGGGCATTACGGAGACATGGCTACAAAGGGATCAGGACTGGGAATGGGACTAAATATCCAAGGATAAATCCTATCGAAAAGATAGGCAGGTTGGCAGAAGGGGTGAGGTTGCTTTGCTAGTAAGAAATGAAATTAAATCGATAGCAAGAAATGATGTAGGGTCAGGTGATGTAGAATTTGTGTGGGTAGAGTTGAGGAATCGCAAAGGTAAAAATACCATAATGGGAGTTATGTACAGGCCTCCGAACAGTAGTCAGGATGTGGGGCACAAGATACGCCAGGAGATAGAAAAGGCGTGTAAGAAAGGCCAAGGTTACAGTGATCATGGGGGATTTCAATATGCAGGTAGACTGGGAAAATCAGGTTGGTAGTGGATCCCAAGAAAAGGAATTTGTGGAATGTCTATGAGATGGCTTTTTGGAGCAGCTTGTGGTGGAGCCCACTAGGGAACAGGCAATTCTAGATTTAGTGATGTGTAATGAGGCAGATTTGATAAGGGAGCTTAAGGTGAAAGAACCTTTAGGAGGAAGTGACCATAATATGATAGAACCTACCCTGCAATTTGAGAGGTAAAAGTTGGAATCAGAGGTAATGGTATTACAGTTGAATAAAAGCAACTACAGAGGCATGAGGGAGGAGCTGGCCAGAATTGACTGGGAGATGAGCCTAGCAGGAAAGACAGTGGAGCAGCAATGGCAGGAGTTTCTGGGAGTAATTTGGGAGACACGGCAAAAATTCATCCCTAGGAAGAAGAAGCATACTAAAGGGAGGACGAGGCAACCATGGCTGACAAGGGAAGTCACGGACAGCATAAGAGCTAAAGAGAAAGCATACAATGCGACAAAGAACAGTGCAAAGCCCGGAGATTGGGAAGCCTACAAAGACCAACAGAGGACAACTAAAAAAGAAATAAGGAGGGAGAAGATTAAATATGAGGGTAAACTAGCCAGTAATATAAAAGAAGATTGCAAGAGTTTTTTTTAGATAAATAAAGGGCAAGAGGGAGGCAAAAGTGGACACTGGGCCGCTGAAAAATGACACTGGAGAAGTAGTAGTGGGGAAACAAAGAAATGGCAGTGGAACTGAATAGGTACTTAGCGTCAGTCTTCACAGTGGAAGACACGAGTAACATCCCCAAAGTCCAAGAGAGTCGGGGGACAGAGGTGAGTATGGTGGCCATTACCAAGGAGAAGGTGCTAGGAAAACTGAAAGGTCTGAAGGTGGATAAATCACCTGGACCAGATGGATTACACCCTACAGTTCTGAAGTAGATAGCTGAAGAGATAGTGGAGGTGTTAGTGGTGATCTTTCAGGAATCACTGGAGTCAGGGAGGGTCCCAGAGGACTGGAAAATCGCTAATGTAACCCTCCTGTTTAAGAAGGGAGTGAGGCAAAAGACAGGAAATTACAGGCCAATTAGCCTGACTTCAGTTGTTGGTAAAATTTTAGAGTCCATTATTAAGTATGAGATTTCAGAATACTTGGAAGTGCATGTTAAAATAGGGCAAAGTCAGCATGGTTTCATCAAGGGGAGGTCATGCCTCACAAATCTGTTAGAATTCTTTGATGAGATAACGAGTAGGTTAGACAAAGGATAGCCAATGGACGTTATCTACTTGAACTTCCAGAAGGCCTTTGACAAGGTGCCGCACAGGAGACTGCTCAGTAAGATGGTATTAGAGGCAAGGTACTAGCATGGATAGAAGATTGGCTGTCTGGCAGGAGGCAGAGGGGGTCCTTCTCAGGATGGCAGCCGGTGACTAGTGGAGTTCCGCAGGGGTCAGCGTTGGGACCACAACTTTTCACTTTATACATTAATGATCTAGATGAAGGAACTGAGGGCATCCTGGTTAAATTTGCAGATGATACAAAGATAGGCGGAGGGACAGGTAGTATGGAGGAGGTTGCAGAAGGATTTGGACAGGTTAGGAGAATGGGCAAAGAAGTGGCAGATGGAATACAACGTGGGGAAGTGTGAGGTCATGCACTTTGGTAGGAAGAATAGAGGCATAGACTATTTTCTAAATGGGGAGAGAATTCAGAAATCTGGAGTGCAAAGGGACTTGGCAGTCCTAGTCCAGGATTCTCTTAAGGTTAACTTGCAGGTTGACGCGGTAGTTAGGAAGGCAAATGCAATGTTGGCATTTATTTCGACAGGACTAGAATATAAAAGCAGGAATGTGCTGCTGAGGCTTTATAAGGCTCTGGTCAGACCACATTTAGAATATTGTGAGCAATTTTGGGCCCTGTATCTCAGTAAGGATGTGCTGACCCTGGAGAGGGTCCAGAGGAGGTTCACGAGAATGATCCCAGAAATGAAAGGCTTAACATATGAGGAACGTTTGAGGACTCTGGGTCTATACTTGATGGAGTTTAGAAGGATGAGGGGGGATCTGATTGAAACTTACAGAATACTGAAAGGCCTGGATAGAGTGGACGTGGGGAAGATGTTTCCATTAGTAGGAGAGATTAGGACCCAAGGGCACAGCCTCAGAGTAAAGGGAAGATCTTTTAGAACAGAGATGAGGGAGGAACTTCTTTAGCCAGAGAGTGGTGAATCTATGGAATTCATTGCCACAGAAGGCTGTGAAGGCCTGGTCATTGAGTGTATTTAAGACCGAGATAGATACGTTCTTGATTGGTAAGGGGATCAAAGGTTACAGGGAGAAGGCGGGAGAATGGGGTTAAGAAACTTATCAGCCATGACTGAATGGCAGAGCAGACTCGATGGGCCGAATGGCTTAATTTCTGCTCCTATGTCTTATGGATAAGTAGAAATTTCCAGTTATAACACTGGGAAGTCTGGAACCACTGTCTTCAGTCCTCACCACAAACTCCATTCCACAGCCATCAACTCCACCCCTTTCCCTGGCAACTGCCTGAGGCCAAACTGGACCATTTCCAACCTGTCATATTTGACCCTAAGATAAACTTCGACCACATCCTGGGCCATCACCTCCTGTTTCCACTTCTGCAATATCACTTGATGCTGTCCTGTCTCAGCTCTTCCATGTATTTTTTATCTCTACATTTGATTAATCAAACACACTCCTGGCTGGTCGCCCACATTCTACCCTCCATAAAAATGAGGTTATCCAAAAATCTGCTGGCAGAGTCCTAACTCACACCAAGTCTCATTCGCCCATCTCCACTCTGATCACTGATCTACAATGGCTCGCGTTTAAGCAAAGCATCAATTTTAAAATTCTCATCCTTGTTTTCAAACGCCCCCCCCCCCCCCATGACCTCGCCCCTTATTTCTCATCTCTACCTTCCAAGATATCTGCAATTGCTTCAATTCCAGCATCTTATGCATCTCGTTTTAAATTGTTCCACCAGTGGTCATTATGTTTTCAACTGCCAAGGCCCTAATCTTGAGAATTCCCTCCCTAAACTTCTCCACCTCTCTTATCCCATACTCCTTAAGAACGATAAGTCTACATAAACTATAAAAGTCATCTGCCCCAATATCTCATGAAACTGTCAAATTTTGTAAAAATAATGTGCCTGTCATTCACCTTGCGACACTTTACTACATTAATGACACTATTTTTAAAAAGTACTTAAATAAAAGTACTAGGTTTGAACAGCTTTGTGGTCTCGTTAAATCCTACGCCAGCAATCTTCTACAGCCTAAGTCTCTTTTCCCAAACCATTCAACTGTGACCTTCTTTGCATTTCATTCTCCCACTACCCTGCAATCAGTCGACCCTTCGGTCAAAACAGCCCAAAAGCTTTAACTTCAACACTAAATTCATCCGCTTTTTCAACTTTAAATCATTCTAAACACCCAAACTTTCAGTTACCAATAGCATAACTCTACATTCATTCCTTTAATCTATAATTCCTTCACCTTTTAAAGTGTTTTTGTGGTTTCTACATTATATGAACTCCATTTGTTATAACATTGTTTTGCACTTGGATCTTTAATTGAAACCTTTAAAAAAAGTGACCAATGGCATGAACAGGATTCCAATAATTCACTTCCACCATCCATGACCATATATTTAAGATTTTTAAATCCAAGCACTGAAAATAAAGTGAGATGCTTCTAGCTGCTGTCATTTTTATTGCTATAGGTTGACACTAAAGATAAGGGACCACAATTGCACAGTGAGGTGAGTGAAGCTGGGATGGTTCTCTTTGGAGCAGCTGAAAAGAATAGTGAAGAGGTATTTTGATAAAGCAGATAGGGAGAAACGTTTCCAATGGCAGGAAGGTCAGTAATCAATGGACTGGCATAAAGCTAGCGGGTTGGGGGGGTGGGTGAAGATGAGGAGTTTTTTTTTATTTTAATTGCAGCAAGTTGTGTTCTGGAATGCACTGCCTGTATGAGCGATAGAAGCAGATTCAATAGCAACTTTCAAATGAGATACTGGGTACATACATGTGCATACACTTGGAAAAGAAAAACATTTCAGCAGTATGGAGAAAGGGGCGGTGGGGCAAATTGGATATGTCCGTCAAAGGCATAGCACAGGAACAATGGTCTCCTCCTGCGTCGTAGGATTCTGATGCTGTTCTGCCATTCCCCAAATTTTTGGACGCAATGTCAAGAGGGGGAAGTCACCAAGCCTTCACTATGGAGGAGTGATTAAAATCAGGAATTTTCAACAGTCAGAATCGGACAAGTGCAGATATATCCAAGGGTTGTGGAGCTGCAAGAGATTACAGATATAGAAAGGGGCAAGACCATGGAGGGATTTGAAAACAAGGGGAATTTTAAAATCAAAGGGGTGATGGGTGAATGAGACTTGATGCAAGTAAGGATACAGGCAACAGAGTTTTAGATGGCCTCAAGTTCATGGGGGGTAGAATGTGAGAGGCTGGCGAGGAGCACTTTGGAATAGTCAAGATTAGATGGAGGTAACAAAGATATGGATGAGGGTTTCCACACAATGGTCTCCTTCTGTGTTTATAGGATGCTGATGCTGTCTTGCCATTTCACAAATTTCTGGACCAGTGACACTAAAAATAAACCAGGCAGAAGCACAGTACAATCACACCCATCCCAAAAAACCAGCTCCAATCTGAACAATTATTTATATTGTACCTTTATAATAATAAAACATCCAAAGGCACTTTAGAAAAGCATTATGAAGCATAATTTGACACCAAACCACACAAGGGGGAATTGGGGCAGGCGACCAAAAGCTTGGCCAGAGGTAACAAGCATAAGCACTAGGAAATAGGAGCAGAAGCAGGCCATACAGCAGATGAACTAAGGCAGGTGCAGCATCAGGAAATGTTGCTGAAGTGAAAGTAGGCAGTCTGAGTGATAATGTAGATGTGGTGAGAAGCTTATCTCTAGGCCAAGTACATCAACAAGGCTGTGAACAGTCAGGTTTAGTCTCAAACAGTTGTCAGGGTGACAGATGGAGTCAGTGGCTAAAGAAAGTGTTTGTGGCAGGGACTGAAGACAATGGTTTCGGCCTTCCCAATATTTAATTCTATATTGTTGATATTTAGCTCAAGATCCCATTTACTTTGCTAACTACTCTCTCAATATGTCTTGCCACTGTCAAAGATCCATACACATGGTGATTGTTTTGAAGAGTGGGGGATGACAGAGGAAAACACATGTCGATTGTTTTGAACCAGGGGTATGCAAACACATACCCAGTATGTGCAGTATAACTGATGACCCAGCCCCTGATTCCATTGCCCAATGTGGTAATTAATCAAAAATTTAAACATTCTTTCCTGTGCAAAGAACTGCGCCATCACAGGACTTGTTAAATTTACATTGGACTAATTTAATTTTGGTACTTTGCTGTACTGATTCACCTTGAAATGGTCTGGTATATCTTATCCCTATATAGTACTTTCACTGAGAATTGGGAATTTCCTCAGGGCTCTGCCAACCGGCCAGTGTAATGTCAGCCAAAGATTGGAGGACACACAGGGTATGTGCAAAATGGGGCGCTATCAAAACAGCAGTTGATTACAAGAACCCGAGGAAACATCCAGTGTTAATTTTCACCTCACTGATGTACCTTCTTCAATAATACTTTCACTACCCCTCCAACATCTCCAATGTCACCCCAGTACACTGTAAAGCTTCAACACAAACTCAATATCCTTACAATACGGTAATGTGATGCAGCTTTTGGATGTGGTGAGAAGATGCCATATGGCACATTTCAGAAGTCAAACTACATCCAGGTCATTTAGATAAATAATAAACGGATCTAAATTGCTACTCCCTGCAATACTACACTCAGAACCTCACCCAGTCCTACTATAACCTCAACAAACACCTTAACACGTCCCATTTAAAGAAAAAGTGATTATCCAATTCCATATTTTACACTGACTCACTTGAAATGTCAACATCTCTACTTCCTCCACAGATGCTGACTGATCTACTGAGCCTTTCCATAACTTTGATTTCTTTGTATCAGAATTTCAGCATCAGCTGTTTCTTACTTTTCTCATTGATGCTAGGTTGATTAGTCTCACATGGTATGTTTCAAACAGACAAAAGGCACAAAGCAGGAAATAAAAATAATTATACCCAAGTATTAAAATTAAAAATTCTTTTCAGACCTCAGGACATGACATAGCCAATTTAAAAAGTTGCTGCAAGTTAGGAAATATTGTTGCCAAATTGCACATAACAAAGTCCTTCAAATAACATTACGAAATAAAAAAAGGAGCAAGAGGAGGCCAATCAAGCCTGCTCTGCTATTTGATCCACCTTACCACCATATCCCTATATCATTTAATGTCCATCAACCTATTATCTCTGTCTTGAGTGTAAGAGACTGAGCATCAGGTGCTCCAGGATAGAAAATTACAAAAGATCCACCACCCTTTGCATGAAGAAATTTCTCCATATCTCAATCCTAAATTGTCAACCTGTTATTCTGAGCCTGTGACCACCTTGTTCTGGATTCTCTAGTCAGGGAAAACATCCTATCAGCATCTATCATATTAAACCCCTTAAGAAGTCTACATGTTTATTGAAAGCACCTTTCATTCTTCTAAATTCTACAGAATGTGATAATGACCAGATACTTTAGTGATGGTTCAAGGGGATAAATATTGTTATACCCCAGGCCAACAAAAGAACTTCCCTGCTCTTTCACAAGGACCACGACAAGGTATTTTACATGCACCTGGGGTCTTGGTTCCCTTAACACCTCAAGGATTGCCCCCCACCCCCGACACGGCAGCGCCACCTCGGGGCTTGACCGCTGCTTATGATTAAGTCTGCAGAATACAGTTTGAACCGAAAACTTTCAGCCCTCAGGGGTCAGAATGCTTCAGCTGACAGCAGTCAGGTCAAGTGCATCAAAATCCTAAAAGGGCAAAACTCTGCAGGTAGGGAATGTGAAGTAAGGAGAGCAGATGGGAACTATTTCTTTGGTGAACGATCCTCCACCTGGTGCCACTGCCCTTACACCAAAGGTCATCGTGGCCGCGCCTTCATCGCGCATGCGTATTGCAGGGGCACGTGCCGTTCAAACTGCAAGGAGCCGGCACTCTCTGCCGCGCCCAACGGTCGGCGAGGCCCAAGCGGCCTCCACAGACTAGGCTTCAATCGGAGTCGGCGTTGAGCTTGACACCACCTGGCCCTTTGGAGTGATACCACTCCGGATCAGGCACAGCCCCCCAATTTCCCCCTTCCCAAATGCCCTAAACAGCCTAATTCTAACGCGGCTAACAATACAGACCTTGGCCCCGATCTGGTTGCCACACTGGCCCGCCTGAAGATGCACGATCTCTCGCATACCGAAAACTCTACCTAAACTACTCTAACCGGGATAACTGCTCGCTCAACTGAGCCGCCAACCCCTGCCCCCTTCTTTATATAATTCGACGTCATCGCCGCCCATTTCCTATTGGACAACTCCTTCCGTCAGTCAAGGAGATCACCTTCCCATTGGTTTAGATCCACAGGGTATTGACTTGCTGGCCTTAGTTTTGAGTGACTGTTGCCTGGTAACAGATGTTCCCCAGTCAGTCACAATAATTGCTGTGATTTCACAATATCCTCATCATCATCTCATAAAGCACCTTAACTGCCTCAGTGTTCAAATTCTCAAAACAAAATAATACTTTTAAAAATGACCATTAGTTTCCTTTGTTTCCAATCCTGGGAGCTGGTTAGGATGTGATGTGTAGTAGTGCAAAATGAAAGAGCTATGGCCTAAATAGCCAAGTGGTTATGGTACTGGGTTTGCAACCCCAAGATCAAGTGTTCAAATCTCACAAGGGCAAACTATGAAACAATGTAACTTCATCTGAAACAGATGGAAACAGGTTTGTACTCGAAAGAGTTACAGCTTTGATCAGATAATGGTGTTTTATGCTTGGCCTAAATAGCCAAGTGGTTATGGTACTGGGTTTGTAACCCCAAGATCAAGAGTTCAAATCTCACAATGGCAAACTATAAAACAATGTAACTTCATCTGAAACAGATGGAACTACTGAATTGAGGCTTGGCCGAAATAGCCAAGTGGTTATGGTACTGGGTTTGTAACCCTGAGATCGAGAGTTCAAATCTCACAATGGCAAACTATGAAACAATGTAACTTCATCTGAAACAGATGGAATCGGGTTTGTACTCGAAAGAGTTACAGATGCTGCCAGACCTGCAGGAGTTAGGAGGCTGGTAAAAAGACCTGGGTGTCTGGGAGGAATTGGGAGACTCGAAAGAGTATCAAGAGTTCAAATCTCACAAGGACAAACTATGAAACAATGTAACTTCATCTGAAACAGATGGAAACAGGTTTGTACTCGAAAGAGTTACAGCTTTGATCAGATAATGGTGTTTTAGGCCTAAATGGCCAAGTGGTTATGGTACTGGGTTTGTAACCCCAAGATCAAGAGTTCAAATCTCACAATGGCAAACTATGGAACAATGTGACTTCATCTGAAACAGATGGAAACAGGTTTGTACTCGAAAGAGTATCAAGAGTTCAAATCTCACAATGGCAAACTATGAAACAATGTAACTTCATCTGATAACAGATGGAAACGTGTTTGTACTCGAAAGAGTTACATTAGAAATTACTGTAGCCACAGACAGAGGGTGACAATGCCATAATGGTAGATTAATAATCCAGGTAATATTCTAGGGAATGGGGTTCAAATCCCACCATGGCAGATGGTGGAGACTTTAAATTTAGGCTTGGCCTAAATAGCCAAGTGGTTATGGTACTGGGTTTGTAACCCCAAGATCAAGAGTTCAAATCTCACAATGGCAAACTATGAAACAATGTAACTTCATCTGAAACAGATGGAAACAGGTTTACTCAAAAGAGTATCAAGAGTTCAAATCTCACAATGGCAAACTATGAAACAATATAACTTCATCTAAAACAGATGGAAACGTGTTTGTACTCAAAAGAGTTACATCTTATCCTCCTAGATGGTGTTCCCTGATGACGTATTTCTTCCGTCAGGTGCACGGCCTGAATTATGACATGCAGCTCCTGTTTATAGAACAGCTGGGCCTCGGTGGCTCCTTGCAGGCGTTGCCCGTCTTTTACCAGGACCTGATCAAAGTCTGGAACGTGGTCGCCTCGCGACGCAGCTCTCCCCTGTCAGGAGTAACGGCTATCGTCAGAGAGCCGCTGCTCAGGAATCCGCCCCTCCGTCCTTTTCAGTGGTTGGCGGAGAGGAGGGCTGTGGCCGCAGGGGTGACCAGGATCGGGGACGTGCTGGGTGGCGGAGGACTGGGCTGGATGCTCCCGCAGGAGTTGGCGCGACGCGCGTCTGTGAGTGTCCAGGTCGCAGCCGATGCCATCCAAGACCTGAGAACGGTCGTGCTCGGACCCGACATTATTTTGGGTCTTGAGGTGGCCCAGGTGTGCGGTGGTCTTCCGTCTGAACGTTCCCCTGTTCGGACGGAATTCCACATTGGCCCCAAGCCCCGAACCCTCCCTCGGGTGCTGGTGCCCCGCAATATGAGCCGCCTCGGGGACATGCCCTCCGTGCCTTTTGGCACGGCAAAGAGGGGCTTTTTGTATGGACTGCTGCTACACACCTTCCATTTTCTCGCCCTTGTCCGTCGACCGGACACGCCCTGGCGTGCCTTGTTGCCGTCCGGCGGTGGAGGCCCCCGATGGGAGGCCCTCTATGGAGGTGTCCTCCCCCTTTCTATCGGGGACCTGGGTTGGAGGGTGTTGCATGCAGCAGTCCCCTATAATAAGAGGATGCATAGGTTCACGGACTCTCAGGACACGTGCACTTTTTGCGGTCTTGTGGGTGTTGTAGGCTGCACTCCCTTTTTAGTTATTTGAAAAACCTTTTATTGATGTTTTGTTTGCACTTCAGCCCCACGCTCCTGATCTATGGGCACCCGGTGCGGAAGGGGGTCAGGAAGGAGGAGGACCTCCTCGTGAACCTGCTCCTGGGTCTGGCCAAGTTGGCCATTAACAGGTCCAGGCAGCGGGCGATCGACGGGGGAGTCCCGCCCGATTGTTTGTCCCTCTTCCGCGGCTACGTTGGCTGCCGGATGTCCCTGGAGAGGAAGCACGCGGTGTCTGCTGGCACTCTCGAGGCCTTCTGTGCTCGGTGGGCACCGCAGGGACTGGAATGTTTTGTTGACCCCTTTAATCACATTTTGATTTAAAGTTTGTAAGGTTCCTTTAAACTTTTGTCCTTGGTTTTACAGCTGACCTGAATTAGGGGCTGTGCCTGATTTATCCCAATTTTGTTGATTTGGTTTTCATTTAAAAGATTATCAAGAGTTCAAATCTCACAATGGCAAACTATGAAACAATGTAACTTCATCTGAAAACAGATGAAAGGCCTATTGACATTTCTCTGGTGCTGGCCACTTAACTCAATTCTCCTGATGGTCAGCAGTAAGGAGACCTGCTTCACTGGCGAAACAAGAATATATTCTCACCCCAGGATTCTTTGACAGAATATTTGCACACCTACATGATGGTTGTGCTCTCCAAGACCGTGTTTGGGGAGGTTATCAATAAATGGATCCAACTGCTCTACACAAACATCAAATTAATGGGTGTGAAGTGGAAAATATTTCAATTAAATCTGGAGTCAAGGAGGGCTGCCCTCTCCCTGTTTTGTTGAGCATCTGTAACCAGTTCAAATTGGCCAAAGGAGCCAAGGTAGATTGTGGCAGTGTGAGGCCATGTTCTTTGGGCTGGGCTGGGCTGACTGATCCTTTGTTCCCTTTACCATCAGGTCACACAGTCTGAAGGTGTTGGGGATATGGTTCGGAGAGACCAGGGCATGTGCTAGGAACTGGAAGGAACAAGTAGCTATGGTCAAACAAAAACTGAACATGTGGAAGTGATGCTCCCTCTCCATTGTGGGTAAGAACCTGGTCATCAGGTATGAGGCACTCTTGGTGTTGCTGTGCCTGGCACAGGTCTGGCCCATTCCTCACTCCTGCGCTGTGGCAATCACCTGAGCCATCTTCAAAAATGGACCATGTTCTCAGGGACACAATGTACAAACCTCAAGATAAAATCTAGATAAAAACATGCCCATCATTGCCCTCATCCTGATGGCCACCTTTTGTGAGGCTGCATCAAGTTGTGCATAGACCCTTGGTAAGCGAACACCAAGTGTCACTATGTGCTGAGGTTCTACCTGTCCCTGGTGTTGCAAAGGATGGGTCTGGCTATGCTGCCGCAGAATGCCCCAAGTAGCTGAAATGTGCCATACCACCTGCCCCTCAAGGAAAAATTTATGCAGATCTTTGACCACAAGTCCAACAGGCAGGGTTCTGCACATAATGTCTTAGAGGCCCTACGGGAAGAGGAGATGGTGGATCCCATCAGATGGTTCCCTGAGCAGACTGTCAAAGTCATTTGACAGAATGTCTCATTGCCAGAACTTTCAATCAAGCACCAACATAGCTTGAGTGGAGGCGATAAAGGCCCTCTGCATCAGATCCTTCCTGCACACCCGGAGCCTCACATTGAATGTATACAGTAAATATTATATGCACCACAGTTGTATTGAAGCACCTCCAAGTGAGACATGATCTATGCAGAAAATTTGAATATCATTGCACTTTGTGTAATGTCCATTTTGAAATGTTTTGTAATGTTCTTTTAGGTATTTTATGAATAAAGTATACTCTTGCAAAAAAAACAAAATCAGAATATATTGAGCAAGAATGTTACGATATCAGAGCTATTAAAGTGGATGGGCAGGCTGGCTGTGGAACCATGGCACAGGAAGCTGTTCAAGCAGGGGGAGCAAACAGGAATGTAGTATTAGCAGGGGAGAGTACAGTGAGGGGGATTGACACTGTTCTCTGCAGCAAAGAGCAAGAATCGAGAAAGCGGTGTTGCCTGTCTGGTGCCAGGATTTGGGACATCTGCCCAGGACTGGCAAGGAACTTGCAGTGGGAAGGGGAGGATCCAGTTGACGTGGTCCATGTAGGTACAAATAGCATAGGCAGGACAATGAAGGAGGTCCTGTATTGTCAGTATGAGAAGATAGGTGCCAAATTAAGAAACAGAACCTCAAAGATAATATCTTCTCAATTATTACCTGAGCTACCTGCAAATTGGCATAGGGTAAATAAGATTAGAGAGATGAATGCGTGGCTAAAAGACTGGTGTGGGAGAAGTGGGTTCTGGTTTCTGGGGCACTGGCACCAGTACTGGGGAAAGTGAGAGCTGTACCACTGGGACGGTCCACACCTGAACCGTGCTGGGACGTGTATTCTTGTGAATCGCATAACTCGGGAAGTAGAGGGGGCTTTAAACTAAACAGGGCGGAGAGTGGGGATGAGGGATCAAGCTTGGGTAGATCAAGGGATAGACTCAAGGCAGGAGACCATAATAGTAGCATGGGAAATGAGGGTCAGAGAATAGCAGGCAGTTGCAGAGAAATGAAACCAACAAATACACCAATAGTCAAGACTAGACGTTACAAAGATAACAAAAAGACAAAACTGAAGGCTCTGCATCTGAATGCGTGTAGCATTCATAAAAAGTAAATGAATTGATAGTGTACATTGAAGTAAATAAATATCATCTGATAGCAATTACGAAGACATGGTTGCAGAATGACTAGGATTGGGTTTGGAATATTGAGGGGTTTATAGCCTTCAAAAAGATTAAGAAGGCAGGTAAAGGTGGAGGGTATCACTGTTGATCAAGGATGGCATCTGTATAATAGTTAGATATGACCTTGGTTCAGGAGATCAGAGGGTAGAATTGGGTTGGGTGGAGATGAGGAATAGTAGGGGAAAGAAGTCACTAGTGGGAGTGGTCTACAGGCCCCCTACAGTAACTGCAATTTAGGACAAAGACTTTATCACAATCACCCAATATTCCTTCTTGTATAAAGATGTGGCAATAATCATGGGTGATTTTAATCTACATATAAACTGGAAAAATTATATTGGCACTGGTAGCCTGGAAGAGGCGTTCATAGAATGTTTTCGAAATAGTTTCATAGAGGAGCATGTTCTGGAACCAGCCAGAGAGCAGGTTATTTTAGACTTGGTATTGTGCAATGTGACAGGATTAATTAATGACCTCAGAGCGAAGGCACCCCTAGGTAGCAGCAACCACAATATGATTGAATTTTACATCCAGTTTGAAAGGGTCTAAGCCTTGTATTTTAAACTTAAATAAGGGCAACTATGTGGGCATGAAAGTTGGGCTTGCTAAAGTGAACTGGGACACTAGGATAGATTAATAAAGAAGCAGTGGCAGACATTTAATTGGATATTCAGAATACACAGAATAATTATATTCCTGCTATAAAGAAAAATCCTAAAGGGAGGATCCACCATCCGTGGTTAACTAAAGAAGTTAAGGAAAGTATCAAACTTAAGGAAAAAGCATAAAACTGGGCAAAGATGAGTGGCAGGTCAGATGATTGGTGAGAATATAAAGAACAGCAGAGAGTGAATAAAAGGTTAATCAGGAGAAAGAAATTAGAATATGAGGAAGCTAGCTAGAAATGTAAGAACGGATAGCAAGAGTTTCTACAGGTATTTAAACAGGGAAAGAGTAAGTAAAGTGAGTGTTGGTCCTCTAGAGAGTGAGAATGCAGAGTTAATAGTACATAATAGTACATAATGAGGAAATGCTGGATGAAATGAACAAGTATTTTGCTTCTGTCTTCACTATAGAGGATATAAAAAACATTCCTGTAATAGCTATAAATCAGGAGGTGGAAGGGAGAGGGGAACTTGGTGAAATTACAATCACTAAGGAAGCGGTACTGAGCAAACTGGTGGAGCTGAGGGCTGACAAGTCTTCAGGTCTTGATGGACTTATCCTAAGGCCTTAAAAGAGGTGACTAATGAGGTAATAGATGCGTTGGTGTTAATTTTCCAAAATTCCCTAGATTCTGGAAAAGTTCCATCAGACTGGAATGTAGGGAGGGAGGCAGAACACAGAAAACTACAGTCCAGTCAGCTTGATGTCTGTTGTGACGAAGGCGTTAGAATCGATCATTAAGGAGGTTATAGCTGGGCATTTAGAGAAACTCAAGGTAATTGGGAAGAGTCAGCATGGTTTTGTGAAAGGGAAATCATGTTTAATCAATTTATTGGAGCTCTTTGAACGAGTAACATGTGCTGTTGATAAAGAGGAGCCTGTAGATGTGCTGTACTTGGATTTCCAGAAGGCATTTGATAAGGTGCCACATCAAAGGTTATTGCAGAAGATAAAAGCTCATGGTGTAGGGGTTAACGTATTATCCTGGATAGAAGATTGGCTGGCTAGAAGAAAACAGAGAGTACACATACATGGGTCTTCAGATTGGCAGGATGTGACAAGTGGAATCCCACAGGGGTCTGTGCTGGGATCTCAACATTTACAATTTATATCAATGACTTAGATGAAGGGAGTGAAGGCATATAGCTAAATTTGCAGATGACACAAAGATAGGTAGGAAAGTATGTTGTGAAGACGACAGAAGGAGGTTGCAGGCGGATTGGGATAAGTTGAGTATGTGGGCAGAGTATAATGTGTGAAGTTGTTCACTTTGGCAGGAAGAATAAAAAAAGCAGAGTATTACTTAAATGGAGAACAACTGCAGAATTCAGAGCTGCAGAGGGAGCTAGGTGTTATAATGCATGAGTCACAAAAAGTTGGTATACAGGTACAGCAAGTAATTAAGAAGGCTAATGGAATGTTAGCATTTATTACGTTAGGAATTGAACATAAAAGTAAGGATGTTATGCTTCAGTTGTACAGGGCATTGGTGAGACCAAATCTCAAATATTGTGTGCAGATTTGGTCTCCTTATTTAAGGAAGGATGTAAATGCATTGGAGGCGGTTCAGAGGCGGTTTACTAGATTGATATCTGGAATGAAAAAAGGTTAGACATACTGGAAGAGAGTTTTACTAAATCTCACTTTCACAGCCATATTTCCTTCCTCAGTGACTGTCTCCATCTCCGACTTACCCCACGTGGATTCCAACTGAAGTTCCATCCCTCATGTTTCGAACCCACCCAGGATTACAGGTATCTCCAAGACATACAACGCTCCTTGAACTGCTGTTCTCGTTCCATCCTGAGATCCACACTCAGTGCCATGCACCGCTATATGAACACACTCAACTTCTCCCTCCAGCAGCACCGACTCACACTATCTCTAAGCTGTCCTTGCCCCCCGTGTCATTTTATTTTTCGACCCTTCCAATGCCTTAGACAGACTGAGCTTGTTTCCACTGGAGTTTAGGAGAGTGAGGGGTGACTTGATTGAAGTATATAAGATCCTGAACGGTATTGACAAAGTGGACGTGGAAAGGATGTTTCCTCTTGTGGGTGAGTATAGGACTAAGGGACACTGTTTTAAAATTAAGGGTTGCCTATTTAGGACAGAGATTAGGAGAATTTTTTTCTTTGAGGGTTGTGCAACTTTAGAATTCTCTGCCTCAGAAGGTGGTGGAGGCATTGTAATTGAATGTTTTTAAGGTGAAGGTAGATAGATTCTTGTTAGGCAATGGAATCAAAGGTTATGAGGGATAGATGGGAATGTGGAATTCGAAACAGATAGTTCAGCCATTACCTTACTGAATGGCAGAGCAGGCTCAAGGGGCCAAATGGCCTACTTCTACTCCTATTTCTTATGTTTGTATTAATTAATATGTGAATACCAAGGGAGATGCAATGTTTCTTTTTGGTAGTCTCAATGTTCATGAATATCTCTGCACCAAACTGGACTAAGCTGAACTGTTTCAATCATTTTATCCTACTCATGTTTATCCATTTCATTTTGTTTTACAGAACTATCTGAGACACACCGTGCACAAATAATGGCCAGTGTATGCAGTACTTCTCCACTGACTGTTCCATTTCTGAAGTGCACAGGTTTGGTGCATAGCTAGTGAAGGCAACTGCCTGTTATCAGGAATATGAGTTGCTGCCTTCCAGCCTCATACCCTGACAGACCAGGTCATATGAATTACTATCTGGGCTACCGAGCAGTACATGACTGCTTGTCAATAAATAACATTTTAAAGCTGTGATTACATAGCTACCAGTTGTTTGAAATTCATGCAACTCTTCTTAAAATGTTGTTTTTCTAACTTCATGAACAGATTACAAGATGCAGAACAAGTAGTTTGTTTTAGACCAGGGAATGTCAGTCAGGTTTGGTGGCAACAAAAAGAACTGTATTGTGTACACAAAAGTACTGCCTAGTGCTGGGTGAAGTTATTTGTTGTATATCAATTACTCCTGATTATTAGACCAAGCAGTTTTGCCTGGGCTTCAATCAACCCTCTGTTTTAATGTGACTTTTGTTTTACTTCCATAGGATTTATTTTTAGTGCAGAAAAATGGTACTTTAGCAGAAATAGTAGCATCATAGTTATGTGACTGGGCGAGTCAAACCAAGACCTGGACTAATGTTCCAGAGACATGAGTTCAAGTCCCATCACAGTTGTTGAGGAATTTAAATTCAGTTAATTAAAACAACCTAGAACTTTTTAAAAAAAAGTTAGTATCAATAATGGTGATCATGAAATTTGCTGTCCTTTCCTGGTCAGGAGTATGTGTGATTCCAAACCCACAGCAACGTGATTGACTCTGAACTGCCATCTTAATTGACCTAGCAAGTCTGTCAGCTGTCCAGATGTTGGCTCACCACCACATTCTCAAGGACAATTAGGGATGGACAGTAATTGCTGGCCTAGCCAGCAACGCCCACATCCCATGAATGAATTAAAAAAAAACAAAAGTAGAGTCTTACTCACAAAGTTATCAGTTTCATTAGAAAATGCTACAATTCCATGCCAAAAAGTTACTATCACCATCAAGAGGACTCTGCTGTATTATATCTTCCAGCTGAGGCGTATCAACTTAGCTCAATTGGTAGCAGTTTCACTCCTTAGAACACTGTGGGGTCAAGTCCCATTCTAGGCTTTAAGCACATACTGTAATCTGATATTCTTGTGAGAGTGTTGCATTTTTGAAGATACCATCCTTTCAAATAGGCTCTGTCTAAATACTCATTTGATTCAAATGATGTTTAAAATTCATGAGATAAAAGAACTGATCTGTTGAAGGGTCATGAGGACTCAAAACGTCAACTTGCTCTTCTCCACCGATGCTGCCAGACCTACTGAGTTTTTCCAGGTATTTCTATTTTTGTTTTTGTTTTAAAATTCATGACATCATTTAAGGAGCAGTGAGCTCTCCGTGTCTTGGCCAACATTTCTCCCTCCACTAATAATAGCTATCATAGTCAATCTGGTGTTTTCTGTGGATACATCAAAATTACATAGAATGCACAGCATTGAAACAGACCTTCTGGCCCAACTGGTCCATGCTAGTGATAGTATTCCACTGAGCTCTACTCCTTTCTCCCTCATGTATTTATCTACACTCCCCTTAAATTTATCCATGTGAGAAAGAAAAATTCCAAGGGGAGAGCCCACCATTGGTGATTAACTAAAAAAGTTAAATGCACTATTAAACTTAAAGAAAAAGCATATAATTACGCAAAGATGGGTGGCAGGTCAGAATCTAGGAAAGAATATAAAGAACGGCAAAGAATGGCAAAAAGATTAATAAGGAGGGAAAAATGAGAGTATGAGAGAAAGCTAGCTAGTGATATCAAGACGAATAGTAAGAGTTTTTACAGATATTTAAATAAGAAGAGAGTTAACAAAATGAGCATTGGTCCTATCAAGTGCGTCTGGGGAATTGATAATGGAAAGTAGGGAGATGACGGATGAATTAAACAGAGATTTTGCTTCGGTCTTCACTATGGAGGACACAAGTAACATCCCAGAAATAGCTGTAAATCAGGAATTGGAAAGGAGGGAGAAACTCAGGAACGTTACAATCACTGGGGAATTAATATTGAGCAAATTGTTAGGGCTGCAGGCTGACAAATCGCCAGGTCCAGATGGGCTTCACCCTAAGGTCTTGAAAGAAGTGGCTAGTAAGATAGTTCATGCACTAGTTTTAATTTTGCAAAATTCCCTGGTTTTAGGGAAGATTCCATTAGATTGGAAAATAGCAAATATAACTCCTTTATTGTGGAACTAGTGATCCAGAGATCCAGGTTAATGCTCTGGGGACTGGGTTCGAATCCCACCATGGCAGATGGTGGATTTTGAATTCAGTAAAAATCTGGAATTAAAAGGGTAATGATGATCATGAAACCATTGTCAATCTGATTCACTAATGTTCTTTAGGGAAGGAAATCTGCTGTCCTTACCTGGTCTGGCCTACATGTGACTCCAGACCCACAGCAATGTGATTGGCTCTTAAGTATCCTCTGAGATGGCCTAGCAAATCACTCAGTTGTAAGAAACCCCTACAAAGTCATAAAAAAAGGAACGAAACCGGAAGAACCACACAGCATTGACCTAAGCACTGGAAAAAAACAGCAAACTCAACCCTGCTGACCCTGCAAATTCCTCCTTAACAACATCTGGGGACTTGTGCCAAAATTGGGAGAGCTGTCTCACAGATTAGTCAAGCAACAGCCTGACATATCATCTTCACAGAATCATACCTTACAGATAATGTCCCAGACACCACCATTACCATCCCTGGGTATGTCCTGTCCCACCGGCAGGACAGACCCAGCAGAGATAGTGGCACAGCGGTATACAGTCGGGAGGGAGTTGCCCTGGGAGTCCTCAACATTGACTCCGGACCCCATGAAGTCTCATGGCATCAGGTCAAACATGGGCAAGGAAACTTCCTGCTGATTACCACATACTGCGCACCCCAGCTGATGAATCAGTGCTCCTCCATGTTGAACACCACTTGGAGGAAGCATTGAGGGTGGCAAGGGCACAGAGAGTACTCTGGGTGGAGGATTTCAATGTTCATCACCAAGAGTAGCTCGGTAGCACAAGTACGAACCGAGCTGTTGGAGTCATAAAGAACATAGTTGCTGACTGGGTTTGTGTCAGGTGGTGAGGGAACGAATAAGAAGGAAAAACATACTTGATCTCATCCTCACCAACCTGTATGCCACAGATGCATCTGTCCATGACTATATCGGTAGGAGTAACCACTGCACGGTTGTTGTGGAGATGAAGTCCCACCTTCACATTGAGGATACACTCCATCGTGTTGTGTGGCACTACCGCCATGCTGAATTGGATAGATTTCAAACAGATCTAGCAACTCAAGACTGGGCATCCATGATGCACTATGGGCCATCAGCAGCAGCAAAACTGTACTCGAATACAATCTGTAACTTCATGGCCCGGCATATCCCCTGCTCTACCATCACCATCAAGCCAGGGGATCAACCCTGGTTTAATGATGAGTGCAGGAGGGCATGCCAGGAGCAATACCAGGCTTACTTAAAAATGAGGCGCTAACCTGGCGAAGCTATAACACAGGACTATTTGCGTGCCAAACAGAACAAGCAGCAAGTGAGTTAAGCGATCCCACAACCAACGGATCAGATCTAAGCTCTGCACTCCTGCCACATCCGGTTGTGAATGGTGGTGGACAATTAAACAACTCACTGGAAGAGGAGGCTCCACAAATATCCCCATCCTCAATGATGGAGGAACCCAACACATCAGTGCAAAAGATAAGGCTGAAGAATTTGCTACAATCTTCAGCCAGACGTGCCAAGTGGATGATCCATCTCGGCCTCCTTCAGGGGTGCCCAGCATCATAGATGCCAGTCTTCAGCCAATTCGATTCACTCCATGTGATATCAAGAAATGGCTGAAGGCACTAAATACTGCAAAGGCTATGGACCCTGACAATATTCCGGCAATAGTACTGAACACTTGTGCTCCAGAACTTTCCACACCTCTAGCCAAGCTGTTCCGGTGCGGCTACAATACTGGCATCTACCCAGCTATGTGGAAAATTGCCCAGGTATGTCCTGTACACAAAATAAAGGACAAATACAACCCAGCAACAATGGGCCAGCATTTATTTTCGATCCCTCATTGCCCGTGAGAAGATGGTGTGAGTTGCCTTCTTGAACCGCTACAGTTCATATGGTGTAGGTACACCCACAGTGCTGTTAGGGAGGGAGTTTCAGGATTTTGACCCAGCAACAGTGAAGGAACGGCAATATATTTCCAAGTCAGGATGGTGAGTGACTTGGAGGGGAACCTCCAGATTGTAGTGTTCCCATGTGCCTGCTGCCCTTGTCTTTCTAGATGGTAGTGTTCGTGGGTTTGGAAGGTGCTGTCTAAGGAGCACAGGTGAATTCCTGCAGTGCATCTTGTAGGTGGTACACACTGCTGCTATTGTGCGTTGGTGGCGGAGGGAGTGAATGTTTGTGGATATGGTGCCAGTCAAGCAGGCTGCTTTATCCTTAATGGTATCCAGCTTCTTGAGTGTTGTGGGAGCTGCACTCATCCAGACAAAGGGGGAGTATTCCATCACACTCCTGACTTGTGCCTTATAGATGGTGGACAGGCTTTGGGGAATCAAGTGAGTTACTCATTGCATGATCCCTAACCTCTGACCTGTTCTTCTAGCTACAGTATTTATATGGCTAGTCCAGTTCAGTTTCTGGTCAATGGTAACCACCAGGATGTTGATTCAGTGATGGTAATGCCATTGAACGTAAAGGGGCAATGGTTAGATTCTCTCTTGTTGGAGATGATCATTGCCTGGCACTTGTGCAGTTCGAATGTTACTTGCCACTTATCAGCCCAAGCCTGGATATCGTCCTTGTTGCATTTGGACATGGACTGCTTCAGTATCTAAGGAGTTACAGATGGTGCTGAACTTTGTGCAATCATCAGCGAACATCTCCACCTTATGATAGAAGAAAGGTCATTGATGAAGCAGCTGAAGATGGTTGGGCCTAGGACACTAACCTGAGGAACTTCTGCAGTGATGTTCTGGAGCTGAGGTGACTAACCTCCAACAACTACAATCATCTTCCTTCTGTCACAGGGAAAATGTTAGAAGCTATTATTAAAGATGTTATAGCAGGGCACTTAGAAAAATTCAAGGCAATCAGGCAGACTCAACATGGTTTTGTAAAAGGGAAATCATGTTTAATCAATTTATTGGAGTTCTTTCAAGGAGTCACATGTGGATAAAGGGAACTGGTGGATGTACTGTACTTAGATTTCCAGAAGGCATTTGATAAAGTGCCACATCAAAGGTAATTGCAGAAAATAAAAGCTCATGGTGTAGGGGGCAACAAATTGGCAGGGATAGAAGATTTGTTAGCTCACAGAAAGCAGAATTGGCATAAATGGGTCTTTTTCTGGTTGGCAGGATGTGACGAGTGGTGTGCCACATGGATCAGGGCTAAGGCCTCAACGTTTTACAATTTATGTGAATGATTTAGATTTAGAAGGAATGGTGGCTAAATTTGCTGATGACACAAAGATAAGTAGGAAAGTAAATTGTGAAGAGAATGTAAGGAGGCTACAAAGTGACACAGATAGGTTGTGAGTGGGCAAAGATCTGGCAAATGGAGTATAATGTGGGAAAATGTCAAATTGTTCATTTTGGCAGGAAGAATAAAAAGGAAGCTTATTATCCAAGTGGTGAAAGATTGCAGAGCTCTGAGATTCGGAGGGATCTGGGTGCCCTAGTGCATTAGTCACAAAAGGTTAGTATGCAGACACAGCAGGTAATTAGGAAAGCTAATAGAATGTTATTATTTTTCATGAGGGAATTAATTACAAAAGCAGGGAAGTTATACTTCAGTTATACTGGGCACTGGTGAGATCACATCTGTAGTACTGTGTACAGTACTGGTCTCCTTATTTAAAGAAAGATGTAAATGCATTAGCAGTTCAGAGAAGGTTTACGAGACTAATACCAGGAATGAGTGGGTTATCTTTTGAGGAAAGGGTGGACAGGTTAGGCTGGTATCCACTTGAATTTAGACAAGTAAGAGACAGCTTGATTGAAACATATAAGATCCTGAGTGGTTTTGACGGGGCGGATGTGGAGAGGATGTTTCTTCTTGTGGGAGAATCTAGAACTAGGGGTCATTGTTTAAAAATAAGAGGTCGCTAATTTAAGACAGAGATGAGGAGAATTTTTTTCTCTCAGATTGTTGTGTCTTTGGAACTCGCTTCCTCAAAAGGCGGTGGAAGCAGAGTCTTTGAATATTTTTAAGGCAGAGCTAGATAGATTCTTGATTAACAAGGGGGTGAAAGGTTATTGGGAGTATATGGGGTTGAGGTTACATTCAGATCAACCATGATCTTATTGAATGGCGGAGCCGGCTCGAGGGGCTGAGTGACCTACTGCTCCTAATTTGTGTGTTTGTGGTAGTGAGTTCTACATTCTTAACATTCTGTGGATAAAGAAGTTTCTCCTGAATTCCCTATTGGATTATTAGTGACTATTGTATATTTATGTTCCCCCTCACATAGAAACATCATCTCAAAGTCTCCTCTATTAAACCCTTTCATAATATGAAAGGCATTTTCTGATTATCCCTCAGCTCTCCCTTTTTGAGAAGAGCCCCAACCTGTTCTAGCTTTCATGATAGGTCTCTCATTTCTTGTATCATCCTTGTAGATTTTTTTTTGCACCTTCTCCAGTGCTTCCATATCCCCTTCTTATTATATAGAGACCAGAATTGTGCACAGTACTCTTAAGTGTGGACTAACCAAGGTTCTGGACAAATTTAACAAAATGTCCCTCTTTTAGAAATGAACCCTTGTGCTTTGTTTCCTTTTTATGGCCTTATTAACATGTGTTGCTAATTAGAATGATTTATTTGTAACCCTAGAACCCGCTGTTCCTCTAACTCATTTAGACACTTATTTTCAAGGAAGATGTAGCAGCCTTATTCTTTCTACCTAAATGTATTCACTCACACTTAATTGTATTGAAGTTTATTTGCCAATTACACAGTCATGCTTTCTCAGAATTAACTGCACCACTCCCCCTCTCATCTGTTGCCATCCAGCAATTTTGAAATTGTACTTCCAGTTCCTGATTTCAAGGGAGTTATGTAAATGGTGAACAAGATTGGTCCCAGCGCCAATCCCTGTAGAACCACTTCCCATCTTTTATCAGTTTGAGTAATTATCCTTCACCCCACACTCTTTTCTATTCTACAGATAGCTTGTTGGGGGTTGGTTAGCTCAGTTGGTTAGATGGTTAAGAGTATGGTGAAGAATAACGCCAACAGTATAGGTTCAATTCCCCTATCGGCTGAGTTATTTCTTGGCACCTGTTTCCTCTCCTTACCCCATAATGATATCATGGTATAAACCATAATTGGCAACCCTTGGTCAACAAGGACACTACATAGAGAGAGAGCGCGAGCCAGCTTGCTATCCATTCTGCTACCTGTCTTTAATCTCTGATCTTAGTCATGAGTCTATGCAGTACCTTACCAAAGTCCTTTTGAAAATCCAAATATATTACATGTACTACATTACCCTAGTCTACTCTTTCTATTACAGCTTTAAAGAATTCAATAAGGTTGGTCAAGAATGACCTTCCATTTTGAAATCCATATTTTCAGTTTTTAGATATTTTTCTATTCCTACCTCTGATGTTAAGCTAACTGGTCTATATTACCTGGGTTTGTTCTATCTTCCTATTTATATATAAGAATCACATTCTGGGACTGGGTCTGCCAGTCCTCTGACACTATTCTATTTACACTTTTCTATTGAATTTATACATAATAATACTATTGTTACCTGTTCCCTATTTTTTTTAATATGTGGGGATGCAATCCATCCTAAGGTGTTTATCCTTTCTAGTTTATCAAATATCTTGCCCTTTCTATCTTAAATGTCATTACATCTTTTTTGATGTCTTCTTCTAATGTCATATTCACCCTGTTTAACCTCCAGTAAATACTGATGCAAAATATTCAGTATTTCTGGAAATACTCATCAGTCAGGCAGCATCTGTGGAGAGAGAAACAGAGTTAGTGTTTTAGGTCGATGACTTTTTGGCAGAACTGGAAAATGTTAGAGATGTAACAGGTTTTAAACTCAGAAGCGGAGAAAGTGGGGAGGGGAGGAAGAAAAGGGAAGGTCTGTGACAGGGTTGAAGCAGGAGAGATTATATGATAAAAGCAATGATGGTGCAAGGCAAAAGGGGTAAAACAAAAGATGACTCTCGAGTATCTGATAAATGTCAAAAGCAGAATTGTTACCAGCAACTACTGCAAACGTGCGATCAGTAGTTATAATTTGAAATTGTTGAACTTAATATTCGGTCTGGAAGGCTGTAAAGTGACTAACTGAAAGAGAAGGCACTGTTCCACTAGCTTACATTCAGCTCCATTGGAACAATGTAGGAGGCCAAGGACAGAGAGAGAGAGAGAGAGAGAGTGGGGTTGAGAATTCAAATGACAGGTGACCAGACACTTATGGGAACACTTCTGACTGAATGGAGATATACTGCAAAAATGATGACTCAGTCTGCATTTGGCCTCATCAATCTATAATGCACTCGTACACTAAAATGAAAAATATACAAGTAAATTTATTTCATCTGGAAGGAGCTTTTGGGGCCCAGGAAAGTGGGAAGGGAAGAGGTATAAAAGGATTTCATTCCTCTCCCCTTTTTATCCCACTCCCATATCCATGAAAGACTGAAAGAATGTCGTCATAGCCTCTGCAATTTCCACCATTATTTCCCTTAATAACCTTGGATGCAATCTATTTGGACCAGGTGACTTTTCTGCTTTTGAACCCTGCCAACATTTTAAGTACCTTTTCTCTATCTATTTTTCTCCAATATCTCTACTGCCTTCCTCCTTTACAGTTACATTGGCAGCATCCTCTTCTCTGATGGAGACAGGTGTAAGATACTCATTTAATACAACAGCCATGCCCTATGCCTTCACAAGAATATCTCCTTTTTGGTGCCTTATCGGCCCAGCCTTTCCTTTGACTACCCTTTTATTATTTGTGTTGATAAAATACTTTTGTGTTCCCATTTATGTCCCCATTAATCTGTTCTCATGCACTCTCTTTCCCCTTCTTATTCCCTTTTTATCTCCTCTGTACCTTCTATATTTCTGTACCTCTGCATATTTTCCCTGCCTTTTTGGAAAATTCCTATAAGAACATAAGAAATAAGAGGAGGGGAGTACAGGACCATTCAGCCCCTTGAGCCTGCTCCACTCCTCATTAAGATCTTGGCTAATCTTCTACCTTAACTCCACCTTGCCATCCTATTTCCAGATCTCTTGATTTCCTTAGTGTTGAAAACTCTTATCAATCTCAGCCTTGAATTTACTCAACAACTCAGAATTCTCAGTTAAAGAATTCCAAAAATTCAAAACCCTTTGAGTGAAGAAATTTCTCCACATCCCACCCCTAAATGGCTGACCCCTTATCCTGAGAATAGGTCCCCTAGTTCCAGATTCTTCAGCCAGGGAAGAGTATGGGAGTGCTCAATACTCTCACTGCAGGAACAGCTGGCTCGAAACTCACATTGCAAGAACAAAATTATTGCATCGTTACAGCAGTGAAGAAGGCCTTTTGGTCCATTGAGACCAAGCCAACTCTCTGCATGAGCAACTCAGCTAGTCCCACTCCCTGGGCCTTTCCCTGTAGTTCTGCAAAGGCTCATCCAATTTCTTTTTGAAAACCATGATTGAATCTGACTCTGTCACACTCTCAAGCAGCACATTCTGGATCCTAACCTCTTGCTGCATAAAAAAGGTTTTCCTCATTTCACTTTTGTTCTTTGTGGCAATCACCTGAAATCTGTGTTCTCCAGTTCTCAACCCTTTCTCCAATGGGAACAGTTTCTCTCTATCTACAGTGTCCAAACCCCTCTTGATTTTGAATAGCTCTATCAAGTACCTTTCAACCATCTCTGCTCTAAGGAGAACAATCCCAGCTTCTCCAATCTGTCCATGTAACTGAAGTCTCATCCCTGGAACTATTCTCTATCTTTTCTGCACCCTCTCTAAAGCATTCACATCCTTCCTAAAGTGTGGCCCAGAACTGAACAGTGTATTAAAGTTGAGGCCAAACCAATTTTTTATAAAGATTCATCACAACAGCTGGTTGTAATCTACCTAATCTGGGAGCACATAATAATCATACTGGGTGATAAAACTGGTAAAAATGTTTCCCCCTCCAAATATCCTAATGGACATAAAAAAGTATCCTCCGCACCCCACCCCCAAAGATGAATATCATAAATATAGCTACCGTTTTATGAATAGGTCAGGGAATTACAAGGAAACACAATGAAGCTCAAAAGAAGTGACTCACTCCAACTCTAAGAGGCAGAGTAAACTGCACTTAGTTTCTTAGCTTGTTTTATTAAAACAGAAAATTCTATTGAATTTGCAATTGTTCACAGGGTTTCACATTTCAATTACAAGTAATATAGGTAATGTGTAATAGAATGCATCAAAAGGCACATGTCAGCAACGGTTACAACACAGTACATTAAAATCCCTGTCACATGATTAATTCACAAAGCCTGTCAATTCATTCAGTTTAAGATCCCTGATGCTCTGTGTGCTTTCAAAGCACAACAGATCCTTCACAAAAATCAGATACTTAACAGAAATGCAGTCAATCAACTGTATAATCTTCCAACAGCTCACTTCATTGACTTTCTCACTTTCTCTTCCACTCATACACATTATGCAACTAAATCAGAACGGTGCTAAACACTTCTGTAAAAATCTATTTTTGGTTTAACACGGGAGTTCAGGTTTAAAAGCATGTATTTGGAATAATATTGGCTGTGGTACCTGACATAAACAGGAGAGGGGGAGAGGGTGAACATGAGAAGGGAGGTCTGTGGGAATGGTTATAATTCCCCATAACCCTGTGAATTCTGTGTCCTAGACGAAGTGGCATCAAATGTCCTTCAGCCATTTCAGGATCTGTGGCACATAGTACGTGATGATGATATCAGCACCTATGGGTAGAATAAACACCACACAAGTAAATTATCATTACACTTAAATGAACATTGAACTGGAAAAGAATCACCAGACGGATCCACCAGCCAGTGCACATCTTACTGTGCTTGAGGAGGAATGAGGAATGATGGGATTGTCACTGCAACAGATTACACCAAAACTACCAGAGAATGTCCAGCAGGCGTTATCAATAGAGAACCAGAGCAATTCAGTTAACACATCCATACAACATCCTCAAGAAGGAGCAATCAATGAGAAATTCCCTACAGAACGTCCCGCCCAAGCCAGTCCCCTATAGAATGCCCACCTGAGCCAGTCCCCATAGAATGTCCCACTTGAGCCAGCCTCCTATAGAATGTTTCACCCGAGCCAGTCCCCTACAGGATGTCCCACTGAGAACCTGTAAAAACGTTCCAGGAGGGACTGAGCAATTCTTGTATCCATAACCTACTTGCCTGGCTCCTGAAGATATTTGCAATGTCTCTGAATGTCAGAGTGCACTGGAGCTCATTAACCAGGTGCCAATTTCAAAAGATTTAAGAGAAACAAGAATTAGTCTGAGTTCCTCCCCAGCCACTGTCCACTTATCTCTGCTGGATTGTATATGGCAGCGTACAAGCACATTGTGCACGGGTAGCGTCTCAGTGGTGACGCTCTACATGGTTGAATAGCAGGTTACCATATGTTGTCCAGGTTCTCATCTAAAGAATGATCATTTGGTGAAGGTACTCAAGGGCTGTCACAGCCACTAGACCAAAACCAACAGCAGCCAGTTCCTTTAGCAGAGGGGACAGGACATAGGCTGAGCTATCCATACATCAGCACTGAACAAGAGAAGATTACTGGACAACAGAAAGTCAGACTAATTTTTTCCTGTTTGTTCAGGCACAACTATTGTACAAGAAATACTCTAGGTGGACATTCTATGTGGATTGCCTGAATTTCAAATAAAAACAAACCTAAATTCTCCCTTTTAAAGGGGCACAACTAATTGAAAGCAAAACCACACAAGAGTGGAAACTTTAATATTTTTGTCAGTCTCCACCAAATACTCCATTCACTGCAGTACATACTGGGCACGGAAGGTTTCCAGCATCCCAGCAGACACCACATGCTCCTTCTCCAGAGCAACCTGGACAAAGCAAGGGAAGAGAGGCAGGCAGAGCAACCCCATCTCCCCGCTCCCAATAGGAGTCATGACCAACCTGGACCTATAGATGGCCACCTTGGCCAGCTCTAGAAGCAAAGCCAAAAGGAGGTCCTTTGCCTTTCTCACTCCCTGCCAACTCCCGGACTGGGTGTCCAAAGATCAGGACCATCAAAGGCAACTACAAAATAACTCAGGCTCCATATTCCCCCACCGCCTGTGTTCTTGGGGACTGCACAGAGCTTGCTATGAATTGCAGGGTCTAAGGACACAGCGCTGGAACCTGGTTTCATGCAAGGGATTAACACACTGGTAGGAGTGCTGATTGTTTGGTTAAGAATGTTACCTGCCCTCCTGAAGCTGGTCAGAGCCTCCATGACAGCAGTCCTGAGGTCAAACGCTCCAGCCTGGGCCCCATGCCACAGCATCGCAAACTCTCCTGAGACATGGTAAATTGCCAGCGGATGTGAGGGGTGCTGAAGGGAAAGAGAGAGAGAGAGCTGACCAACTGCTAAACACAAAGCATTCAGTAAATGCAGCAAATCACTAAATTCAGAGAAATCATCTTGACATTCTGATGTATTGCGCACTCTGTATCTCAGCAGCTATACTGAACTTCACTTAACAGTCAGTGACATTGCCTTCAGGGAGAGATGAAGGTAGCAGGAAACTCGGAACATGACTCCAAGTGGCACTTCACCACAACAGGAATACTCCTGCCTTCACTGAGCTAAATATCAAGCCACTCAGAAACCAAATGAAGAGTCTATCTGCTCCAACAGGACCCATGACAACAAGACTCAATGTTCCACAGCCAGGAGAAGAACACTAATGATGATGAGCCCTTCCTCCAGGCAGCCTCCTATTATTCTGTGACTCAGTATCCTCAAGAAGAGACAGGATGAAATTACTGAAGAAAAAGCTCCTCCAGCTCAGGCTGTCAACTGAGGGATGCCAAACCCTATAAACCCAGCCCACCATGAGCTGAGGGGCCCCAAATCCTATAAACAGAAGCCACTATCAGCTAGGTGCTCCCAAAGCCTATAAACTCAGCTTGCTGACTGCACAAAATCAGTCCACCAGTCATCCCTGCCACAGCTAATAGGCAAAGGGAATGTACACAAACTTACTTTGTTTTTCACCTCGCGGACAATGTCCAGGTAAGGCATTCCCGGTTTGACCATCAGCATGTCTGCTCCCTCACGCACATCACGGTCCTGCACCAAGGGAGTAATCAGTTAATTCCAGCAATGCACTGACACAGAGGTAGACTCACACACCAAATGTGCACAATCCGAATAACCAGCCAGAGCCGTAGATTGTTGCTCCCATTCCCAATGACCTTTAACATCATCATGACAGTACTCAACATCAACTGCACTCTATCCTGGAAAGCCCTCAGCTAGCTTAGGCCAGCACATTACACATCCACGTACACAGCCTGGTATATCAATCCTGTTATTTATTTGTTCTTGGGGGAGATCAGGAGATCTTAGCAGGATTGTCATTCCCCATCCCAAGCTGCCCTGAAAGATGTAGGGGGATCTTTGGCAATTGTTTGTACAATGGAATGGTTTGCTCACTTCAGAGGGCATTAAGAGCCACTATGTTGATGGCAGTGAATTTCTTTCATTCACGAACAATGTGATTTCATTTATGCACATTCTTTTTTTCCAGACTTATTGCATTCAATTGCACAACCTGCCATGGTAGAATTTAAAAACGTGGGGCAGAAGTTTGCCCTTGGTGGGCGAGCGGGCCCCACTGGCTCGGCAGTGGGCGGGCAGACTACCCCCGCCGCTGAAACGGGGCCCGCCGCCATTTTGAGCGGGTGGGTTAATTAAAGCCTGCCCAGTGGCCTGTCTGACAGGAAGGGCTATGTGCTTCCTTGTGCAGGGGGGGAGGGAATCCCCAACTGTCAAAGTGCGCTCTTTTGCGCATGCGTGCAAAAGAGCGCACTGCCCCCGAGACAAAGTGCTGTCTCAGGGAGTTTACTGACAGGTAAGAAAAGTCAAAAAATAGAGAAATATTAAAATTATTAACATGTCCCCCTCATGTGACAATGTCACACGAGATGGGACATGTTAATAAGAAACACAAAGTTCATTAAATTTTAAAAAAACAGACATGAAACTTCATCCCGCCAGTGGATGAAGTTTCATGAATAATCTGGAGTCCGCTGGGGCTCCTGGCCTGCCCACCAGCCTTAAGCTTGGACGGGCAGGTTTTTAACAAGGTTAATTAGCAGTCGGCGGGTGGACAGCTGATTTCACTGTCCACCCACCTTCCTGAAGATTTAAATGGACTGGGATGATGTCAGGGGTTCCTCCCGACGTCATTTTCCCCATGGCAAGCGGGCCCCACCCCCAAATCACCGAGGGGAAAATCCTGGCCATGAAGTCCAGGTTGCCATCCTAGAATCATAAGTACTGCAGCAAAATACCTGTCAATATATATATAACTTGACAAAAATACAGAAAACTTGACTTACAATTCACACAGTAACCCTCTCCAGCCACACACTCTGCACACTAAAACTCTCCCCACCCAACACAAACTACCATATCCCTGCAAATATTTTAGAAATTTATTGTAAGGATGCTGGTGCTGCTGACAAGGTTGGCATATATTGCCCAAATTTATTTGCCCTGAGGCGATGGTGATGGTGCCTTGTTCTTGCACCCCTGCATTGTATATGGTGAAGGTGCTCCTCCAACAGTGATAACTTGACGTTGTTGGCACAGACATGACAAGGCTCTTCTCACACCATCTTAGATTTTTTTTTTTAATCATTCATGGGATGTTAGCTTCACGGGCTGGGCCAACATTTATTGCCCATTCCTAGTTGCCCTTGAGAAGGTGGTGGTGAGCTGCCTTCTTGAACCGCTGCAGTCCCTGTGGAGTAGGTACACCCACAGTGCTGTTAGGGAGGGAGTTCCAGGATTTTGACCCAGCGACAGTGAAGGAACGGCGATATATTTCCCAGTCAGGATGGTGAGTGACTTGGTAGGGAACTTCCAGGTGGTGGTGTTCCCATCTATCTGCTGCCCTTGTCCTTCTAGATGGTAGTGTTCGTGGGTTTGGAAGGTGCTGTCTAATGAGGCTTGGTGAATTCCTGCAGTGCATCACTGCTGTCACTGTGCATCAGTGGTGGAGGGAGTGAATGTTTGTGGATATGGTGCCAATCAAGCAGCTTGCTTTCTCCTGGATGGTATCGAATTTCTTGAGTGTTGTGGGCGCTGCACTTATTCAGGAAAATGAGGAGTATTCCATTACACTCCTGCCTTGTGCCTTGTAGATGGTGGCCAGGCTATGGGGAGTCAGGAAGTAAGTTATTCACTGCAGAATTCCTATCCTCTGACCTGCTGTTGTAGACACAGTATTTATATGGCTATTCCAGTTCAGTTTCTGGTCAATGATAACCCCCAGGGTACTGATAGTGGGGGATTCAGTGATGGTAATGCCATTGAAATCATGGGGCAATGGTTAGATTATCTCTGGTTGGAGATGGTCATTGCCTGTTACTTGTGTGGCGCAAAAGTTACTTGCCACTTGTCAGCCCCAAGTCTGGATATTGTCCAGGTCTTGCTGCATTTGGACATGGACTGTTTCAGTATCTGAGGAGTTGTGAATGGTGCTGAACATTGTGCGATCATTAGCGAGCATCCCCACTTTTGACCTTTTCTTGGAAGGAAGGTCATTGATGAAGCAGCTAAGATGGTTGGGCCGAGGACACTACCCTGAGGAATTTCTGCAGTGATGTTCTGGAACTGAGATGACTGTCCTCCAACAACCACAGCCACCTTCCTTTGTGCTAGGTATGACTCCAACCAGGGAAGAGTTTTCCTCCGATTCCCACTGACTTGTTTTGCTAGGGTTCCTTGATGCCAGACTTGGTCAAATGCAGCCTTGATGTCAGGGTAGTCACTCTCATCTTACCTTGGGAGTTCAACTCTTTTGTTCATGTTTGAACAAAGGTGGGAATGAGGTCAGGAGCTGGGTGGCCCTGGCAGAACCCACACTGGGTGTCAGGGAGCAGGTTATTTCTATGCAAGTACTGCATGATAGCACTGTTGATGACCCCTTCCATTATTTTACTAATGATCAAGAGTAGACTGATGGAACGGTAATTGGCTGGGTTAGATTTGTCCTGCTTTTTGTGGACAGGACATAGCTGGGCTATTTTCCACATAGCCAGGTAGATGCCAGTGTTGTAGCTGTACTGGAACAGCTTGGCTAGGGGCAAGTTCTGGAGCACAAGTCTTCAGTACTATTGCCGGAATATTGTCAGGGCCCATTGCCTTGCAGTGTTTAGTGCCGTCAGCCGTTTCTTGAGATCACGTGGAGTGAATCGAATTGGTTGAAGACTGGCATCTGTGATGCTGGGGACCTCCGGAGGAGGAGATGGATCATCCACTTGGCACTTCTGGCTGAAGATTGTAGCAAGTCCTTCAGCCTTATCTTTTGCACTGATGTGCTGGGCTCCCCCATCATTGAGGATGGGGATACTTGTGGAGCCTCCTCCTCCAATGAGTTGCTTAATTGTCCACCACCATTCACGACTGGATGTGGCAGGACTGCAGAATTGTACTCAACCACAATCTGTAACCTATAGCCCTATTAACCTTAGATCTGATCTGCTGGTTATGGGATTGCTTAGCTCTGTCTATCACTTGCTGCTTATGCTGTTTGGCATGCAAGTAGTCCTGTGTTTTAGCTTCACCAGGTTTACACCTCATTTTTAGGTATGCCTGGTTCTGCTTCTGGCATGCCATCCTGCACTCTTCATTGAACCAGGGTTGATCCCCTGGCTTGATGGTAATGGTAGGGTGGGGGATATGCCGGGCTATAGGTTACAGATTGTGGTTGAGTACAATTCTGCTGCTGATGACCCACAGTGCCTCGCGGATGCCCAGTCTTAAGTTGCTAGCTCTGTTTGAAAGCTATCCCATTTAGCATGTTGGCAGTGGCACACAACACGATGGAGGGTATCCTCAATGTGAAGGTAGGACTTCGTCTCCATAACGACGGTGCGGTGGTCACTCCTACCGATACTGTCATGGACAGATGCATCTGCGGCAGACAGTTTGGTGAGGATGAGGTCAAGAATGCTTTTCCCTCTTGTTGGTTCCCTCGCCACCTGCTGCAGACCCAGTCTAGCAACTACATCCTTTAGGACTTGTCCAGCTCAGTCAGTGGCTGTGCTACTGAGCCACTCTTGGTGATGAACATTGAAGTCCCCCACCCAGAGTACATTTTGCACCCTTGCCACCCTCAGTGCTTCCTCCAAGTGGTGTTCAATATGGTGGAGCACTGATTCATCAGCTGAGGCGGGCAGGGGGGCAGTAAGTGGTAATCAGCAGTAGGTTTCCTTGCCCATGTTTGACCTGATGCCATGAGGCTTCATGGGGCCCGGAGTCGATGTTGAGGACTCCTAGGGCAACTCCCTCCAGACTGTATACCACTGTGCCACCACCTCTGCTGGGTCTGTCCTGCTGGTGGGACAGAACATACCCAAGGATGGTGATGGTGTTGTCTGGGATATCGTCTAGTCTGTGAGACAGCTCTCCCAATTTTGGCACTAGCTTCCTGATGTTAGTATGGAGGACTTTGCAGGGTCGACAAGGCTGAGTATGCTATTGTCGTTTCCGGTGCCTAGGTCAATGCTGTGTGGTCCGTCTGGTTTCATTCCTTTTTTTATGACTTTATAGGGGTTTCATACAACTGAGTGATTTGCTAGGCCATCTCAGAGGGACTGAAATTTGAAATCAATGTTAAGTCCGGGAGGCTGTAAAGTGCCTAATCAGAAGATGAGGTGCTGTTCCTCCAGTTTGCGTTGAGCTTCACTAGAACATTGCAGCAGACCAAGGACAGACAGGTGGGCATGAGAGCAGGATGGTGTGTTGAAATGGCAAGCAACAGGAAGGTCTGGGTCACGCCTGAGGACAGACTGGAGGTGTTTAGCAAAGCAGTCACCCAGTCTGCGTTTGGTCTTCCAGATGCAGAGGAGACCACATTGGGAGCAGCGAATGCAGTAGGCTAAATTGAAATAGGTGCAAGTGAAGCACTGCTTCACCTGAAAGGAGGGTTTGGGCCCTTGGACGGTACAGACGGAGAAGGTAAAGGGGCAGGTGTTGCACCTTCTGCGGTTGCATGGGAAGGTGCTGTGGGAAGGGGATGAGGTGTTGGGGGTGATGGAGGAGTGGACCAGGGTGTTCTGGAGGGAATGGTCCCTATGGAATACCGACAGGGGGGTTGAGGGGAAGTTGTGTTTGATGGTGGCATCAATCTGGAGATGGCGGAGGATGACCCTTTGAATGCGGAGGTGATAAGTGAGGATAAGGGGGACCCTATCATGATTCTGGGAGGGAGAGGAAGGTGTGAGTGAGGATGCGCGGGAGATGGGTCAGACACGGTTGAGGGCCTGTCAACCATCACAGGTGGGAAACCTCGGTAAAGGAAGAAGGAAGACATGTCAGAAGCTCCGTTTTGGAAAGTGGCATCATTGGAATAGATGCGACAGAGGCGAAAGTACTGAGAAAATGGGATGGAGTCCTTACAGGAAGCAGGGTGTGAGGAGCTGTAGTTGAGGTAGCTGTGGGAGTCAGTGGGCTTGTAATGAATATTGGTGGACAGTCTATCACCAGAAATTGAGATAGAGACGTCAAAGAAGGGAAGGGAAGTGTTGGAGATGGACCATGTGAAGGCGATAGAGGGGTGGAAATTGGAAGCAAAATTGATAAATTTTTCCAGGTCCAGACGAGTGCATGACGTGGCACCAAAACAGTCTTCGACGTACCGAAAAAAGAGTTGTGGGAGGGGGCCTGAGTAGGACTGGAACAAGGAATGTTCCACGTACCCCATAAAGAGTCAGGCATAACTGGGGCCCATGCGGGTATCCATAGTCACACCTTTTATTTGGAAGAAGTGAGACAAGTTTAAGGAGAAATTGTTCAGTGAGAGAACAAGTTCAGCCAGACGGAGGAGAGTGGTAGTGGATGGGGATGGTTTGGGCTTCTGTTCAAGGAAGAAGCGGAGAGACTTCAGACCATCCTGGTGGGGGATGGAGGAGTAGCGGGATTGGACGTCCATGGTGAAGAGAAGGCATTTAGGGCCAGGGAACTGGAAATTGTTGATATGACGTAGGGCATCAGAGGAATCGCAGATGTAGGTGGGCAGAGACTGGACAAGTGGAGAGTCAAGATAGGAAGAAATGAGTTCCGTGGGGCAGGAACAGGCTGACACAATCGGTCTATTGGGACAGTCCTGTTTGTGGATTTTGGGGAGGAGGTAGAAGCGGGCTGTCTGAGGTTGAGAGACTATGAGGTTGGAAACTGTGGAGAGATCTCCAGAGGAGATAAGATCAGTGACAGTCCTGGAAACAATGGTTTGATTTTCATTGGTGGGTCATGGTCCAGGGGAAGGTAGGAGGAAGTGTCTGCGAGCTGGCGCTCAGCCTTGGCAAGGTAGAGGTCAGTACACCAGACAACAACAGCACCACCCTTGTCAGCAGGTTTGATAATAAAGTCAGGATTGGACCTGAGAGAACGGAGTGCAGCAAGTTCAAAAGGAGACAGGTTAGAGTGGGTGAGAACAGCAGAGAAACTGAGACAGTTCTCAATGAAAAGATTGAGAGCAGGTAAGAGACCAGAGGGAGGGGTCCAGGTGGAGAGGTGAGCACGGAGTCAAAGGCAGCGGAAGAAGAGTTCAGCATCGTGTCGAGCCCGGAATTCATTGAGATGAGAGAGTAAGGGTATGAAACTGAGTCCCTTGCTGAACACTGAACGTCCAGCATCAGAGAGGGGAAGGTCAGGGGGTATGGTGAATACACGGCAAGGGCTGGGATTAGAAGATGGGATGGGTGAGAGGGACAGGAAGGGATGGCGGGTTCTGGATGCCCATCCAGGATCAAAGAAGTATCCAGGATCTATTAAGTATCAAATAATAAGGAATATGGTTTGATTTCCTTTATTAATTGAGACATAGACTAAAAGAGCAAGGAGTTGTTCTGGAAATGAATAAAACACTAGTTAGATCACAGCTGGAGTACTGTGTACAGTTCTGGTCACCTCCAAAGGAAAGATGGGATTGCATAGAGAGGGTACAGAGGAGATTTATGAGGATGTTGCCAGGAATGGAGAATTTTGGTTATGAGGAACAACTGGGTAGGCTGGGGTTGTTTTCTTTGGTACAGAGGGGGATGAGGGGAAACTTAATTGAAGTGTACAAAATTATGAAGTGCCGAGATTGAGTAAATAGGGGCGACCTATTTACCTTAGCGGGGGAGTCAAAAACCAGGGGGCAAAATTTAGAGCATTTGGTACCTTGCTGGGAGTCAGAGCAGACCTATGGGAGATGGTTGGAAGCCAAGGAATGCCTACAAATAAAAAGTGGGGATTGCAGATTGGCCTACCTCGCTGGGAGTCTACACGGACCTGCTGGAGACGGGCGGGAGTTGAGGAGTGCACCATTTCACCTGTTGTGAGGCAGCAGTGGGAAAAAGAGCAACTGTGATGTCACAGGAAACTATAAGTTGATTGGCCAGTAAGTGCTCAGTGTAATGGACAGTGTGTGAATATCGAGTTTAGGACACTGGATTTAAGGTAGATCTATAAATGAAAGGAACTAAAACTTGAAAATTAAAATCAAACTATAAAAATAAAAACAGCAATAAAAATAAAATAATTAAAATAAACATCTAAAACACATACCTGTGTAGTTAAGAAGTATATAACTTTTAGTAGACAGTGGTAGGAGCATTCAATAAGCACAGTAAAATGTAGCATACATAGGAAGAAAGTAATTAAAGTAAATTAACTAAATAACATAAGTTAGAATGACAGGACAGGTGTGATATTGCAGCTGTGGAATGTGGGTACTTTTGGACATCAAATTCTTCCGGGACAAAAACATCTGCAGAGAGTGTAAGCAGCTAGAGGAATTCCAGATCAGCATTATTGATCTGGAAGCCAAACTGCAGATACCGCGCAACATAAGGGAGAGGCAGAAATACCTGGACACGTTGTTCCAGAAGACATTCACATCTCTTAGATTAGGGTTTTCTGTTTTGGTCAGTGGTGAGGGACAGGAGGATGTGACTGTGAGTAAAGCGACAGAGCAGACAGTAGCAGAGAAGCCTCAGATTTTGCAATTGTCAAACAGGTTTGAGATGCTCACAACCTATGTGGACGAAAGTGAGGTCTGCAAGAAGGATGAGCAGTCTGGCCATAGCACCATGGTAGAAAAAGCCGTTCAAGTGGGGAAAGCAAACAGGAAAGTAGTGGTAATAGGGGACAGTACATTAAGGGGAATTGACACTGTTCTCTGCAGCAAAGAGTGAGAACCCAGATGGCTGTATTGCCAGCCCAGTGCCAGGCTTCGGGACATCTGTTCAGGGCTGGAGTAGAACTTGCAGTGGGAGAGGGATGGTTCCAGTTATCGTGGTCCTTGTAGGTACCGATGACATAGGCAGGACAAGGAAAGAGGTTCTGCATAGTCAGTATGAGGAGCTAGGCACCAAATTATGAAGCAGAACCTCAAAGGTAATAATCTCTGGATTATTACCCGAGCCATGTGCAAATTGGCATAGGACAAGTAAAATTAGAGAGATGAATGCATGGCTCAAAGACTAGTGTGGGAGAAGTGGGTTCCGGTTTGTGGGGTACTGGCACCAGTACTGGGGAAAGTGAGGGCTGTATCCTTGGGACAGTCTACACCTGGATCATGCTGGGACCAGTGTTCCAGCGAGCTGCATAACTAGGGAAGTAGAGAGGGCTTTAAACTAAACGTGGGGGATGAGGGATGAAGCTTGGGTAACAAATCAAGGGGTAGAGTCAAAGCAGGAGAGCAAAAAAGCGATATGGGAAATGAGGGTCAGAGAATGGCAAGAAGGGACAGACAGGAAAAAAACCTCAATTCACTAGTAGTCAAAACTAGATGTCACAAAGGTAATAAAAAGACAAAACTGAAGGCTCTGGATCTGAATGTGCTTAGCATCATAACAAAGTAAATTAATTGATTGCGCACAATGAAGTTAATAAATACGATCAGAGAGCAACTACGGAGACATGGCTGCAGAACGACAAGGATTGGGTCCTGAATATATGATATTCAAGAAGAATAGGAAGCTAGGTAAAGGTGGAGGGTAGCAATCAAAGATGGCATTGGTGCAATGGTTAGAGATGACCTTGTTCCAGTAGATCAGGATGTAGAATCAGTTTGGCTGGACATGAGAAATAGGAAGGGGAAAGAAGTCACTAGTGGGAGTGGTCTACAGGCTCCTGAACAGTAACCACAATTTAGGACAAAGTATACAAGAAGGAATATTGACTGCTTGTGATAAAAGTGCGGCAATAATAATGGGTGATTTTAATCTACCTATAAACTGGAAAAATCAGATCGGATTTAGAAGCCTGGATGAGAAGTTCATAGAATGCTTTCGAGATAGTTTCTTAGAGCAGCACATTTTGGAACCAACCAAGTTATATTAGACTTGGTATTGTGTAATGTGACAGGATTAATTAGTCACCTCAGAGTCAAGGTACCCCTAGGGAGCAGCAACCACAATATGATTGAATTTTGTATCCAGTTTGAAAGGGAGAAGAGTAGGTCTAAGACTACTATTTTAAACTTAAATAAGGGAAACTATGTGAGCATGAAAGCTGAGCTAGCTGAAGTGAACTGGAATACTAGGCTAGAGGATAGATTAATAGAGAAGCAGTGGCAGGCACTTAAGGCGATATTCAGAATACTCAGAACAAGTATATTCCTGCTATAAAGAAAAATTCGAAAGGGAGGACCCACCACCTGTGGTTAACTAAAGAAAATAGGGAAAGTATCAAACGTAAGGAAAAAGCATATAACTGTAGAAAGATGAGTAACAGGTCAGATGATTGGTCAGAATATAAAGAACAGCAGAGAATGTCCAAAAAGTTAATCAGGAGAAATAAATTAGAATATAAGGGGAAGCTAGATAGAAATGTAAAAACGGATAGCAAGAATTTCTACAGTATTTAAACAGAAAAAGAGTAAGTAAAGTGAGTGTTGGTCCTTTAGAGAGTGAGAATGGGGAGTTAACAGTAGATAATAAGGAAATGGTGGATGAAATGAACAAATATTTTGCTTCTACCTTCAGTACAGAGGATACAAAAAAACATTTCAGTAATAGGTGTAAATCAGGAGCTGGAAGAGAGGGAGGAACTTGGTGAAATTACAATCACTAGGGAAACATTACTGAGCAAACTGATGGGTGACAAATCTCCGGGTCCTGATGGACTTATCCTAGATGGCTAATGAGGTAATAGACGCGCTGGTGTTAATCTTCCAAGATTCTAGAAAGGTTCCATCAGACTGGAAAGTAACAAATATAACCCTTCTATTCAAGGAGGGAGGCAGAAAACAGGAAACTATACACCAGTTAGCTTGACATCTGTCATGGGGAAGTTGTTAGAATCGATCATTAAGGAGGTTATAGCTGGGCACTTAGAAAAACTCAAGATAATCGGGAAGAGTCAGCATGGTTTTGTGAAAGGGAAATCATGTTTAATCAACTTATTGGAGCTTTTTGAAGGAGAAAGATGCACTGTGGTTAAAGGTGAGCCTGTAGACTTACTGTACTTGGATTTCCAGAAGGCATTTGATAAGATGCCACGTCAAAAGTTATTGCAAAAAATACAAGCCCATGGTGTAGGGGGTAACATATTAGCATGGATAGAGAATTAGCTGCAGAAAACAGAGTATGCATAAATGGGTTTTTGTCTGATTGGTAGGTGTGACGAGTAGAATCCTGCAGGGGTCTGTGCTGGGGCCTCAACTTTTTACGGTTTACATCAATGACTTAGATGAGGGGAGCAATGGTTTAGTAGCTAAATTTGCAGATGACACAAAGATGAGTAGGAAAATATCTTGTGAAGAACACATAAGGAGTTTGCAGACGGATATAGATAGGTTGAGTGAGTGGGCAAAGATCTGGCAAATGGAGTATAACATGGGAAAATGTGAAATTGTTCACTTTGGCAGGTAGAATAAAAAAAGCAGGGTATTACTTAAACAAAGAATGACTGCAGAATTCCGAAGTGCAGAGGGATGTAGGTGTTCTAATGCATGAGTCACAATAAGTTAGTATGTAGGTAGAGCAAGTAATTTAGAAGACCAAAGGAATACTATCCTTTATTACGAGAGGAATTGAACATAAAAGTCAGGATGTTATGTTTCAGTTATACTTCAGAGTATTGGCGAGACCACATCTCGAATACTGTGTGCAGTTTTGGTCTCCTTATTTAACGGAGGATGTAAATACGTTACAGGCAGTTCAGAGGAGGTTTACTAGATTGATATCTCGATTAAATGGGTTGTCTTATGAGGAAAGGTTAGACAGACTGGGCTTGTTTCCACTGGAGTTTGGAAGAGTGAGGGGTGACTTGATTGAAGTATATAAGATCCTGAACAGCCTTGACAAGGTGAACGTGGAAAGGATGTTTCCTTGTGGGTGAGCCCAGAACTAGGGGACACTGTTTTAAAATTAAGGGTCACCCTTGTCGGACAGAGATGAGGGGAAATTTTTTCGCTCAGAGGGTTGTGTGACTTTGGAATTCTCTGCCTCAGAAGGTGGTGGAGGCAGGGTCATTGAATATTTTTAAGGCAGAGGTAGATGGATTCTTGTTAGGCAAGGGAATCAAAGATTATTGGGAGTAGATGGGAATGTGGAACTCAAAACACAAGCAAATCAGCCATGATTTTATTGAATGGTGGAGCAGGCATGAGGTGTCGAATGGCCAACTTCTGTTCCTATTTCTTATGTCTGTATGGTAGTAGAATTAGAGGGGAGACGAGGAAATGTTTTTTACCCAGGGGATGGTAGAGACCTTGAACTCACTGGTTGAAAGGGTGACAGAGGGAGAAACTCTCACCACATTTAAAAAATGCTTGGATCTGTCTACTTGAAGAGCTGTGACCTGGGCTATAGACCAAGTGCAGGAAAGTGGGATCAGACTGAGAAACTCTTCATCAATTAACAATGGGCTGAATGGCCTCCTTCTATGTTATAAATTTTCTATGACTCTGCCCAAGGCATAGGACTCCAACTTCGAAACCCATCTAGTGTGTTGGCTGCTCTAACTACACAGGCAGAGGCTTACCACAGCTCGAATCGCCAGCCCCCTGGCACCTGGCGGCAGTTGATAACACCTCCGATCTCCGAAGGCCGGCTTTGACTGGGCAGCATCACTGATGGCAAAGGACACTGAATTAAACAGGGACTGCAGCAAAGTAATAGGCCATTCAGCCCATCAGGTCAATGCAATGTTTATTGTCTGCAAAAGTTCCCCACTCTTATCACTTCTTCCCATCCTGCCCTCATATCCCTGTATTCCACTGTACTCCTTGTAGGCATCAAGCCAAGCCTTAAAAGTGGGAATGCCAACTGCTTTATGCAGTCCATATAACCGCAGCTTCCATAATCACACGTCCTTTGTGTAAAAAAATTCCTCCCAGATTCATTACTTGATCTCCCATCCTCCCAGACTCGCATTGCTGCACGCATATGCTCATTGAACTAGAGGTCACTGTTTTAAAATTAGGGGTTGCCCTTTTAGACAGAGATGAGGAGAATTCTTTTCTTCTCAGACCCACGCTGCAGTGCACACACCGTTACAGACCCACGCTGCAGCGCACACACCGTTACAGACCCACGCTGCAGCGCACACACCGTTACAGACCCACGCTGCAGCACACACAGCGTTACAGACCCACGCTGCAGCGCACACAGCGTTACAGACCCGCGCTGCAGCGCACACAGCGTTACAGACCCGCGCTGCAGCGCACACAGTGTTACAGACCCACACTGCACTCAGACTGTTACAGATCCATGCTGCAATGCACAGACCTACACAGATCCACACTGCAGCGCACAGGCCTAAACAGACCCACACAGCAGTGCACGGACCTACACAGACCCACACGGCAGTTCACAGACCTACACAGACCCACACTGCAGTGCACAGACCCACACTGCAGCGCAAAGACCTACACGGACCTACACTGCAGTGCAAAGACTGACACACATCCACACTGCAGTGTAAAGACTGACACAGACCCACACTGCAGTGTAAAGACTGACACAGACCCACACTGCAGTGTAAAGACCCACACAAGGCCGCACTACAACACACAGATCTGCAGTGCAGCATAGAGGCCGACACAGATCCAATTGGGCCACACTGCAGCACAAAAACTGACACAGATGCAAGTCCCCTTTTTTGTCCCTAATCAGCCCTACTCTTTCTTTTACCACCCTTTTATTATTTATATGCTTATAGAATTCCTTGGGATTCCCTTTTATGTTAGCTTCCAGTCTCTTTTCATGCTCTCTCCTTGCTCTTCTTATTTGTTTTTTTTCATTTCCCTCAGATCCTTCTGTATTCAGCCTGATCCACCATTGTATTTTCTACCTGACATCTGTCATACGCGCACTTCTTCCTTTTCACCTTCCCCTCTATCTCTCTCATCATCCAGGTGCTCTGGATTTATTTGTCCTCCCTTTCCCCTTCAAGGGAATATACTTTGAATTGCCTGCAATACTTTTCCTTTCAAGTTGGCCCATTGTACAGGAGTTGTCTTTTCTGCCAACATTTGATTCCAACTCACACGAATCAGATGCATTCTCATCCCATCGAAGTTGGCTTTTCACTGATTAATTATCCCTGCCCTGGATTGTTCCTTGCCCTTTTCCATGGCCAACCTAAACCTTATGAAACAATGGTCACTGTCCCTTAAATGCTTTCCCACTGACATTTGATTCACTTGGGCCAACCATTTCTCAGAACCAGGTCCAACAGTGCCTTCCCTCATTGGATTGGAAACATACTGCTGCAGAAAATTATTTTGAACACATTCCAGGGACACTCACTCCTCTTGTCCCTTTGCACTATTCCCATCCCAGTCCATAGTTGTACAATTGAGGTCTCCCAATTTAATTACTCTGTAATTCTTGCATCTCTCTGTAATGTCTTCGTAGATTTGTTTCCCTACATCCCTTCCACTAGTTGGTGGTCTATGTGCTGCACCAATCAATGTTATTGCACCTTTTTCATTCCTTACCTCTAGCCAGAGAGATTCCATCCTTGACTCCTCTGGAACATCGTCTCTCTCCAGCACTGAAATGCCATCTTTAACCAATATTGCCATTCCCCCCATCTCTACTAAACACCTTCTGCCCAGGGATATTAACACTCAGTCCTGCCCTTCTTTGAGCCAGGTCTCTGTTGTAGCAACAATATCATAATTCCATTCGTCAATTTGTGCCTGTAGTTCACCAATCTTATTAACCACATTCTCTGTATTCATATACATGCACATTAATCCTGATTTAGGCATTTTTACTTTCGTCCTTACTCAGACCCTATCTAATGACTTACTATTGCCTACTCTAATTCTATCAAACTCTCCAAGTAGTCTCTTTACCTTGATACTACTTTTTGACATATCCTCCTCATCAGTTAATACTTCTCTACTTCCCACTGCCAGTTCCTCTCCTCTTCACTCTGAATTTCCCCTCCAGTTCCAATCCCCCTGCGAATGTAGTTTAAAGCCTCCCCAACAGCATTAGCAAACCTCCCTGCGAGGACATTAGTCCCAGTCCTGTTACAGTGTAACCCGTCCTTCTTGTACAGGTCTCACCTGCCCCAGAAACGATCCCAATGCCTCAGAAATCTAAAGCCCTCCTACTCCATTTTTCCAGCACGTGTTGAACTGCTCAATCTTCCTATTCTTATGTTCACTCACAAATGGCACTGGGAGTAATCCTGAGATTACTGCTCTTGAGGTCTGACTTTTTAATTCCCTTCCTAACTCCCTAAAATCTGCTTTCAGGACCTCCTCCCTTTTCCTACCTATGGCATTGGTCTCCACGTGGGCCACGACCTCTGGCTGTTCACCCTCCCCCAAAAGAATGTCCTGCAGCCGCTCTGTGACATCCTTGACCACGGCACCAGGGAAGCAATATACCATCCTGGAGTCACGTATAGGGTCGCAGAAATGCCTGTCTGCTCCCTGAACTATGGAATCCCTTTCCATTATAGCACTTCCACTCTTCCTCCTCCCCTCCTGTGCAGCTGAGCCACCCGTGGTGCAACGGATCTGGCTCTTGCTACAGGCCTCTAAGGAACAATCTCGCTCAGCAGCATCCAAAATGGAAAAGCGGGTAGAAAGCAGGATAGCCTCAGGGGACTCCTGCACTATCTGCCTGTTTCTCTTGGATACTCTGGTGGTCTCCTGTTTACTCTCTCCCTTCTTAGCTGCGGTGTGACCACCTCTCTAAACGTGCTGTCCACGTAATCCTCAACCTTGCGGATGCACCACAGTGATTCCAGATGCCGCTAGAATTCCGCAACCCAGAGCTCAGTTTCCTGCAGCTGGTGACACTTCTTGCAGATGTAGTCACCAAGGGCACTTTGTACCTGCAGGATTTCCCACAACCTGCAGGATTCACATTCCACATGGCATTCCAAATCCACGACTGTGATCATCTAGAAGGACAAGGGCAGCAGACACATGGGAATACCATCACCTGGAAGTTCCCCTCCAGGCCACACACATGACTTGGAAATATATCACCGTTCCTTCACATAGCTGGGTCAAAATCCTGGAATTCCCTCCCTAACAGCACTGTGGGTGTACATACAACATATGGACTGCAGCAGCTCCAGAAGGCAGCTCACCACCACCTTCTCAAGGGCATTTAGGGATGGGCAATAAATGCTGGTCCAGCCAGTGACGCCCACATCCCATGAATGAATAAAACCAGACCCGTACTGCAGTGCAAAGACCCACACGGACCCACACTGCAGTGCACAGACCTACACAGACCCACACTGCAATGCACAGACCTACACAGACCCACACTGCAGTGCACAGACCTTCACATACCCACACCAACACACATTGCAGCGCACAGATCCACACCATTCCACTCTGCTACACACAGACCAACACAAGCCTAAACCAAGCCACACTGAGATTTAACATGCTGGAACTCACCGGAAAGGTCCATAGAAACAGGAAGCAAACTTTGCACTATAGCTCATCACTGCAACCTACAAGACAACACATCAAACAACAGTGTTAAAGATCCAATACCATTCACACAGATTTTAACTTTCGACACCCCATTCCCATTGAACACCTGTCCACCCATTCCGAATGACCTCTCCCCCTCATTCCCATCCTCATCTCTTGATCAGGATACTAAATCAAAAACAAACCTTAAGGCCACAGGTTCAATCGTGTCTGTGTTGAGGTGCGTTCTCAGCCGGGGTCACATTGGGGATATTAACACTAGGCTCAGTACCATTGAACGAGGGAAGTGGGCTAATTGGCAAGAATTAGCATCCCTCAGCACCATTGTGTTTTGCAGGGATGAACAATGGGTTCATCAGATTTTCCAGGCCATCATTGCCAAACTGTAAGTTTGAGAATGTTTACTTTATGACATACTGTGAGGCTCTGTGACTTTACCTCAGGAAAAATTATGCTGTTCAGGAGAGGAGATGACAGGTAGATATTGAAGAAATAACATCACAGATCAACGGAAATAAATCCTCATGTTTGGAATTTGCACCTCAACGGAAGAGAAATCCCAAAAGTAGAGATAAGCAATAGTCAACAGCCGAGACTTTGCTCCAGTGCACTCTGAGTACAGCTTTACCTTGTTTCCCAGTTCATTGGAGACGAGAGCCTGTTTTATGGATCCAACTCTGCCATCCATCATATCTGAGGGAGCTACAATGTGACATCCTGAAACAAGACCACATGTAAATTCATAGTCACACACAAGGAGGAACCTTTTCATCTGAGGGGAGACTCAAACAGACAATACAATCCACTGTTAGCATAATTATTAAAAAAACAGGGATAGTGAGGCTGCCTTCAGTAGTCAAAAAGGAATGTGTACACAATTGGAGGATTAGATCTTCATCCAAGTTCAGACAATCAAATTAAAATGTTTTAATAACTGGGCTTCTCTATCCAATGGAACACATGTTGACTTTATTTGGTGTTCATACTGAATGATAGGAATTTGTGCAATGGATTTATGTCCATTGAGAGCTGGACTGAGATTATCCAATCTCATTACACTGATGGCATTCACTGTCCTGTCTGGACAACCCTTGCCTACTTGCCAGCACATTCCATCACCTCCTTATTAGGATTATGAGCCCAGTTCCAAGATGTCAAGGACAATGGTCGAATACACTTGCGGTGCCCAGTCCTCATCAGAGAGAGGAGACTCTGGAACTTCCTTGACAGGGCTGGATTATAACAGGAGTGAAGGGACATTAAGTTACGTAGATGTTTGAACAGAAATGGAATATTTACCCTGTCATTTGAGCATGTAAAATCTCTCAGTAACATTAAGTTCCCTGACTTATTTTACAACAACACCCTTTGTTTAACTGAAATACAAAGTAAACACCTAGAGTGAACAACATCAGGATAGGTTTCAGCAGACGTTCACAGACCAACAGCCTCCCTGTGCAGATGCGAATCTGATACCAATTTCAGACTTGCTGCAAAAGGTCAACAGGATCTTAAATTTCACCATCTGCCAATTCGCACTCACTGCTTCCCTCCCTGACTCTCTCAGCGTTCCCCTCCTTGACTCTCTCTCTCTCTCCACCTCCCTCCCCGACACACTCTCCCTGCGTTTCCCTCCCCAACTCTCTCTCTCGCTCTCTCTCCGCCTTATGATCAATGCTGGAGCCACTGCTATTCACAACTTACATTAACAATTTGGACTTTGGAATCAAAAATACAATTTCTAAATGACATCAAACTGGGGTGGAGTGTCAATGCTGAGGAGGACTGCAACATATTACAGGAGGACATGAGTAAACTTGCAAAAGGGGATAGTTTAATCAGGGGAATAAATACAGTTCTCTGCAGCCGAGAGCATGAGTCTAGGAGGCTGTGTTGCCTTTCCAGTGCCAGACTTCGGGACATCTGTTCTGGGCTGGAGAGGAACTTGCAGGAAGAAGGGGAGGGTCCATTGTCGTGGTCCACGTGGGTACCAGCCACATAGACAGGACTAGGAAAGAGGTTCTCCTTAGGAATACTGAGCAACTATGGGCCAAATTAAAAAGTAGAACCTCAAACGTAATAATCTCTGGCTTACTACCTGAGCCATGAGCAAATTGGGGTAGGGTAAATAGGATTAGAGAGTTAAATGCACGGTTCAAAGATTGGTGTGGGAGAAATGGGTTTCCACTCATAGGGCACCGACATCAGTGCTGGGGGAAAAGAGGGCTGTACTATTGGCATCACCTTCACCCGAACCGTTCAGGGACCAGTGTTCTGACAAGTCACATAACTAGAACAGTAGAGAGGGCTTTAAACTAAATATTGGGGGGAAGGGATCATACGAGAGTAGAGGTGATAAATTAAAGGGACATGATGAGGGAATAGAGCAGGATAGCAATTTGGGAAATGATAAACAGTGTGTGATAGAAAGGGACAGAGCATACAAACTTAAAAGTACATCAACAGATAAGGTCAGGGATTGTAAAAATAGTACAAAGATAGATTAAAAGGCTCTGTATCTGAATGCGCACACCATTCGTAACAAAATGTTAGCACAGATAGAAATAAATATGTATGACTTGACAGCCATTACAGAGGCATGGTTGCAAAGTGACCAAGGCTGGGACCTGAATATTGAAAGGGTAATTGACATTTTGGAAAGGCAGGAAGCTGGGAAAATGTGATGGTGTAGCTCTCTTAATTAAAGGCAACATTAGTACAGTAATGAGAGGATGACCTTAGTTCGAAAAAGCAAGATGTAGAATCAGTTTGCGGAGAGATAAGAAATAGGAAAGGTAAGCGGTCACTTGTTGGAGTACTTTATAGGCCCCACTAACAGTAGTTACATGGTAGGAGAATGTATTTAGGAAGAAATAATTGGGGCATGTAAGAAAGATAGTGCAATAATAATGGGTGACTTTATCCTACATGTGGATTGGGTGAATCAGATTGGCAAATGTTGCCTGAAAAATGAGTTCATAGAGTGCATTCACACCAATTTCTTAGAGCACTATGTTCTAAAGTCAACCAGGAAGCTAGCTATTCTAGGCCTGTTAATGAGCATTGAGACAGGATTAATCAATAACCTCATAGTAAAGGAGTCTCCAGCCACAACGATTATATCATGGTAGAATTTCACATTCAGTTTGAAGATGAGCAGGGTGTTTTAAACCTAAATAAAGGTCATTATAAGGGTGCGAAGGCAGAGCTGGCTAAAGTGAACTGGGAAACTAGGTTAAGAGGTAAAACATTATAGATGCAGTGGTAGTATTTTAAGGAGATATTTAATAACATTCAGCAAAGATTTATCCCAGTGAAAAAGAAAGACTCTTTGAGAAGGATGCAACTTCCTTATTCAGCCATGGATGATGAGGATAGTACCAAATTTAAAGAAACACTGTACAATTCTGTAAAGATTAGTGTTAAGTCAGAGGATATGACAGATTTTAAGAATCAGCAAAGAATGGACTAAAAAAAATGAAGAGGGAGAAAGAAGAGTATAAGCGAAAGCTAGCTAGTAATATAAAACAGATAGTAAGCGTTTCTACAAGAATTTATAAAGAAAAAGAGTATCTAAAGTGAGCGGTCCTCTAGAGAATGAGTCTGGGAAATTAATAATGGAAAACAAGGAAATGGCAGAGGCGTTGAATGGGTATTTTGTGTCTGTCTTCACTTTAGCAGACTTAGAAAACTTCCCAAAGATAGTGAAAATCAAGAAATGAAAGGCAAGGAGGAACTTAAAACAATCACCATCACCAAGGAAAAGGTACTGGGAAAACTATTAGACCTAAAGGTTGAGAAGTGCCCAGGACCTGATGACATGCATCCCAGGGTCTTAAAATAAATCGCTGCAGAGATAGGAGAGGCATTGGTTATAATCTTCCAAACTTCCTTCCAGCCCCAGCAGATTGGTAACTAATAAATGTAACACCTTTATTCAAGGAAGGTGGGAGACAGAAAGCAGGAAACTGCAGGCCAGTTAGCCTAACATCTGTCTTAGGGAAATTGCTAGAATCCATTATTAATTAGGTTAGACTTAGAAAATCATAATGGGATCAGACAGAGTAAACATGGTTTTATGAAGGCGAGATCATGTTTAATGAATTTATTAGAAGTCTCTGAGGAGGTAACAGTCAATGTGGATAAAGGAGAACCTGTAGATATGGTGTACTTAGATTTCAAAAAGGCATTTGATAAGATGACTCATCAAAGGTTACTACACAAAATAAGAGCTCATGGTGTTAGGGGTAACATATTAGCATGGATAAATGACTGGTTAGCTAACAGGAAGTAGGAGTAGGGACAAATAGGTTTCTTTCAGGTTGACAAGCTGTAACTAGTGGAGTGCCACAGGAATAAGTGCTGGAGCCTCAACTATTTACAATCTACATCAATGGCTTAGTTGAAGGGACTAAATGAATGGTAGCTAAATTTACCGATGACACCAAGATAGGTAGGAAAGTTAGGGGTCAAGAGGAGTTAAAGAGACTGCAAAGGTTAAGTGAGTGAGCAAAAATTTGCCGGATGGAAAAATGTGTACTTGTGCACTTTGGCAGGAAGAATAGAAAAGCTGTATACTACTTAAATAGAGAGAAATTGCAGAACTTAGTGGTACAGAGGGATCTGGTTGTCTTGGTACATGAATCACAAAAATTTAGCATGCAGGTATAGCAAGTGATTAGGAAGGCAAATTGAATGTTGGCGTTTATTACAAGAGAAATGGAATATAAAAGTAGGGCAGTTTTGCTGCAACTATAATGGGCCTTGGTGAGATCACATCTGGAGCACTGTCTACAGTTTTGGTCTCCTTATTTGAAGAAGATATATTTGTGTCAGAAACAGTTCAGAGAAGGTTTAGTAGACTCATTCCTGGGATGAAGGGCTTATTTTATGAATAAAGGGTGAACAGATTGGGTCTTTACCCATTGGAGTTTAGAAGATTGAGGGGTGATCTTACTGAAACATATAAGATCTTGAGGGAACTTAATAGGGTGGATACTGGGAGGGTGTTTTCTCATGTGGGGGAGACTAGCACTAGAGGACAGAGTTTAATGATAAGAGGTCTCCCTTTTAAGAAGGAGATGAGAATTTTTTTTCTTTCAGGGGATCATGAGCCTGTGGAATTCTCAAACCGGGTCATTGAATATATTCAAGGCTGAGTTAGAGTTTTAACTGACAAGGGAGTCAAAGGTTATGTGGGCGCAGATAAGAAGGTGGAGCTGAGGCCACAGTCAGATCAGCCATGAGCTTATCAAATGGCAGAGCAGACTCGAAGGGCTGAATGGCCTACTCCTGATCCTAAGTCCTATGTTCCTATACGAGGTGATACATTTTTGATAGGACGAATGGGGAGGTCATTTATTACTTGGAAGGTGCTAGTCTAGATGAAGTAGAGGGACAAAGGGATCTCGGAGTACAAACACATCAATCATTAAAATCTCCACCACAGGTCAGAAAGGCCATAAAAAACCAGACCAAACACTAGGCTTTATTTCTGGAGGGATAGAACCGAAAAATCGGTAAGTTATGCTAAACCAGTATCTTGAATCTTGGTTAGGCTGCAATTAGAGTGTTATGTGCAGTTCTAGTTGTCTTACTGGAGAGGGAGACGAATGATACTTGGAATAAGTAGGTATATATATCAGGAAATGATTGATAGGCTGGGTATCATTACTTTAGAAAATGCACTGCTCTACTCAACAAGATGCATTGCAGGAACTCACCAGGCTCCTTAGGCAGCACCTTCCAAACCCACATCTAGAAGGATAAGGGCAGCAGATAGATGGGAACAGCACCACCTGGTGGTTCCCCTCCAACTCACTCACCATCCTGACTTGGAAATATATCGCCGTTCCTCCACCGTCACTGGGTCAAAATCCTGGAATTCCCTTCCTAACAGCACTGTTCAAGAAGGCAGTTCACCACCACCTTCTGAAGGGCAACTAGGGATGGGCAATAAATGCTGGCCCAGCCAGCAAAGCCCACATCCCGAGAATGATTAAAAATAAAAGAAAAAAGAAAATTTGAGCGGTGACCTAATGGAGGTCTATAAAATTCTGAACGGTTTTGATAAAAGTGGATACAGAGGGAATGTTTCCCCTTGTAGGGAAGAGCATAACTAAAGGCTGTCAATATGAGAGTCCACCAAGAAATCCAATAGGGAATTCAGAAAAAACTTCTTTACCCAAAGAGTGGTGAGAATGTGGAACTTGTTAAGTGAATCGTATAGATGCATTTAAGGGGGAACTAAACAAATGAGGGAGAAAGGATTAGAGAGTTATGACAGTAAATTTCAATGAGAAAAGATGGGAGGAGGTTTGAGTGCGGCAGAAACACTGGCATGGACTGGTTAGGCCTCTTTCTGTGCCTTATATTCTATGTGTGTATCCTTTGTAGTGATAAAGGGGAACTTTAGATATCCAAATATAAACTGCACTAGTGATAGTATAAAGGACAGAGAGGGGGAAGTGTTCTCTGGAGAATTTTCATGATCAATGACCAAGTGAGGAAGGAGGTACTGCCAGGCCAGGCAATCGTGGGTCAATGGATCAAGTTTAAATAGGGGAACATTTGTGGAACATTGATGGTACTGTAAGGTTTAGGTTGTCTATGGAAAAAGACAAGAAGCAATCCAGAGTAAAAATAATTAATTGGAGGAGGGCCATTTTCAGTGTGATCGAAATTAGAAACAAAGAACTTTGACGGAAACATGGGCTGCCTTTAAGGTGGAGAGAGTTCGGGTGCAGTCCAGACGGAGAGAGTTCGGGTGCAGTCCAGGTGGAGAGAGTTCGGGTGCAGTCCAGGTGGAGAGAGTTCAGGTGCAGTCCAGGTGGAGAGAGTTCGGGTGCAGTCCAGGTGGAGAGAGTTCGGGTGCAGTCCAGGTGGAGAGAGTTCGGGTGCAGTCCAGGTGGAGAGAGTTCGGGTGCAGTCCAGGTGGAGAGAGTTCGGGTGCAGTCCAGGTGGAGAGAGTTCGGGTGCAGTCCAGGTGGAGAGAGTTCGGGTGCAGTCCAGGTGGAGAGAGTTCGGGTGCAGTCCAGGTGGAGAGAGGTCGGGTGCAGTCCAGGTGGAGAGAGGTCGGGTGCAGTCCAGGTGGAGAGAGGTCGGGTGCAGTCCAGGTGGAGAGAGGTCGGGTGCAGTCCAGGTGGAGAGAGGTCGGGTGCAGTCCAGGTGGAGAGAGGTCGGGTGCAGTCCAGGTGGAGAGAGTTCGGGTGCAGTCCAGGTGGAGAGAGTTGGGGTGCAGTCCAGGTGGAGAGAGTTCGGGTGCAGTCCAGGTGGAGAGAGTTCAGGTACAGGCGAGGTGGAGAGAGTTCGGGTACAGGCGAGGTGGAGAGAGTTCGGGTACAGGCGAGGTGGAGAGAGTTCAGGTACATGCAAAGTGGAGGTAGTTTGGGTACAGTCAAGATACATTCCCATGAGGGGGAAAGTTAGGGCAAGCAAAGTCAGAGTTCACTGAATGGCGAAAGAGATAAAGAATAAAGTGAAGCAGAAAAAAGGTACTAATGACAGGTGTCAGGTTGGTAATAAAAGTGAGAACAAGATTAAATCTAGAAAGCTCAGAGGGAAAGTGAAAAAGGAAACTGGAGAGGCAAAGAGAGAGTATGAGGGGAGACTGGCAGCTAACAGAAAAGGGAAACCAAAAGTCTCCTGTAAGCATGTAAAAAGTAAAAGGCTAGCACGAAGAAGGGTGGGGCCATTTAGGGACCAAAAAGGCGATTTACGCATGGAGGCACATGGAGGTCTTAGGTATTAAATGAACATTTAGCATCTGTCTTTCCCAAAGAAGGAGATGCTATGCAAAGTCACAGTGAAACAGAAAGTAGTAGAGATACTGGATGAGCTGAAAATTGATAAAGTGGAGATATTAACTTTAAGTACAGCCAGTTTTTCTAACAAGTTACAAGGACTGGATGAGATATATCCAAGGATGCTGACTGAAGTAAGGTGTTAATCACGGAGGTACTGGCCAGAATTTTCCCATCCTCCTTAGATACAGGGGTGGTGCCAAAGGACTGGAGAATTGCAAACTTACAGTCTTCTTCAAAAAAAAGGTTGTAAGAATGAAATCAGCAACTACAGGTCAGTCAGTTTAACCTCGATAGTAAGAAAGCTTTTAGAAACAATAATCTGGGGCAAAATTACCAATTACTTGGACAAGTGTGGGTTATTAAAGAAAGCCAACAGGGATTTGTTAAAGGCAAATCTAGTTTAATGAACTAGATCGATTTTTTTGATGAGGTAGCTGAGAGGGTAGTTGAGGGTAATGCAGTTGATGTGGTGTACCTGAACTTCCAAAAGGCATTTGATAAAGTGGCATATAATAGGCCATCCAGGAAAGTTGAATCCTATGGAATAAAAAGGACAGGGGCAGTGTGGATATGAAATTGGCTGAGTGACAGGAAACTGCAGTGATTGTTTTTCAGATTGGAGAAAGGTATACAGTGGGGTTTCCCAGGGGTCGGTGTTGGGACCCCTACTTTCCTTTTTCTATTAATGACCTAGACTTGGGTATACAGGGCACAATTTCAAAAATTGTAGATGACACAAAACTTGGAAGTATTGCGAACTGAGGAGGTAATGAAGAGGACATAGATAGGCTGGTGGGATGAGTAGGCACCTGGCTGATGAAATTTAATGTAAAAAGTGTGAAGTGATACATTTTGGTAGGAAGAACAAGGAAAGGCAATACAAAATAATAGATACAATTCTAATGTGGGTGCAGAAACTGAGAGACTTGGGAGTATATGTACACGAATTATTGAAGGTGGTAGGGAGATGGAGAAAATGGTCAAAAAGGCAAAGAGATCCTGGGATTTATAGAGGCATAGAATACAAAAGCAAGGAACGTAAGGAACATAGGAACAGGAGTAGGCCACATCGAGTCTGCTCCACCATTCAATTTGATCATGGCTGATCATCTACCTCAATGTCACTTTCCCGCACTACCTTCATATCCCTTGATGTCACTGGTCTCCAGAAATCTATCGATTTCTGTCTTGAAATGCTTAATGATTGAGCCAGCATCAGCCCTCAGGGGTAGAGAATTCCTCCTCATCTCAGTCTTAAGTGGCCTGCCCCTTTATCCTGAGTTTATGTCCCCAGGTTTTAGACTCAGCATTTAAGAAATACCCTGCCTTTCTGTTTTTCTACCAAAGTGGATAACTTCACATTTATTCACCTTATATTCCATCTGCCATGTTCCAGCCCATTCATTTAGCCTGTCCAAGTCCACTATAGCCAACTTGCTTCTCATACCTTCATAATTTCCTTTCTTCAGATTTAAGACCCTAGTTTCAGAATGAACTAGGTCACATTCAAACTTAATGTGAAATTCTATCATATTATGGTCACTATTTCCTAAAAGCTCCTTTACAGCAAGGTTATTAATTAGCCTTTTCTCCTTACACAACATTAAATCCAAAATAGCCCAATCCCTAGTTGGCTCCTCAACGTATTGCTACAGAAACCCATCTCATTTGCACTCCAGGAATTCCTCCTCTACAGCATTAGCGCTGATCTGGTTAACACAGTCTGTGTGTAAACTGAAGTTGCCCGTAATTGCTGTATTACCAGTTACATGCATCTCTAATTTTCTGATTTATACCGAGCCCAACATTATCTTCACAGTTTGGTGGCCTATAAACAACTCCCACCAATGTTTGCTGCCTCTTGCTGTTTCTTAGCTCCACCCAAACTGATTCTCCATCTTGATCCTTTGATCAAAGATCCTCCCTTACCAACATACTGATCTCGTCCCTTATTAACAGTGCTATCTTACCTGCTTTTCCTTTTTGCCTATCCCTCCTAATGCCGAATATCCTTGGATATTCAGTTCCCATTCTTGGTAACCCTGTAGCCACGTCTCCATTATGGTGATTCAATCATACTCACTTACCTCAATTTGTGCATTCAAATCATCAACTTTTTTGCGAATGTTACATGCATTCAGATAGAGTGCTTTCAATTCTGCTTTTTTAACTTTATTCTCTATTCTGATCTTATCTGATGCTTGCCTCTGCTTCGTCTGCCTTCTATTTTTGCTTTTTACTTTTCTATTTCCCGTTACTAGTTTTGCTTCCCTCGAATCTGAACTCCCTCTCAGGTTCCCATCACTCTTGCTTTTTCTGTTATATATTAATGACCCTGACTGTGTGGTTTGAAAACGCTGACTCTTATGCTCTTATATACACCCTTTGATGAGTCACTAGCTAGTTTAACTTCCTGCCACTGTAATTAACACCAATTGAACCAACTACTTTCAGCTGATTGACAGATTACTGCCATTACCACTACTCACATGGTCTCTGCCTCGCTCGGACACAGTCTCCCGACCACCTTACTCTGATAAGCTTTTGTAAAACACTGGTTCAGCCTCAACTGGAGTGTTGTTTCTAATTCTTGGCACCGCATTTAGAATGGACGTGAAGGCTTTAGATCGGGTGCAGAAAAGATTTATGGGAATAGTTCTAGGGATTAGGGACTTCAGATATGTAGCTAAATTGGAGAAGCTCTCTTGTTGGTCTCTTCAGAGAAGGTTGAGAGGAAATTGAAACCAGTATTCCATTAACCCTCTTCATTATTTTCTGCATCTGTTCAGCACATTTTAATGATCTATGTATCTGAACCCCCAACTCTATTTGGACCTCCACCGTTTCAAGCTTTTCACCATTTAGGAAGTCCCTGTTCTATTGTTTTTAGTTCCAAAGTGGATGACCTCACATTTGCCATGTTTTCTGCTTTCATCACCTCTGAATTCCATTTGAATTCAGGTTTGATAGCAATTTACAAAACCACACTGCCTCTCGCTGATCAGCTGGAAATGTTCGAGACATTCAGTCAGCTAATCCTTAATTACACACGGTTTCCGTGTCTCATATTTCTTAAATAAGAGTGACTTTCCAATCTAAAGGAACAGTTCCCAAATTGAGGGAACTTTGTAAATGATGTTACTTTGTAAGCGATGACATAGTGGTATTGACTCTGGATTGATGATCCAGAGACCCAGGGTAATGGTCTGGGGACGCAGGTTCGAATCCCACCACAGCGAATGGTAGATTTTGAATTCAATAAAAATCTGGAATTAAAAGTCTAATGATGACCATGGAACCATTGTAAATTGTTGTAAAAAACCCATCTGGTTCACTTATGTCCTTTAGGGAAAGAAATCTGCTGTCCTCACCTGGTCTGCCCAACATGTGACTCCAGATCCACAATAATGTGTGGTTGACTCTTAAATACCCTCTGAAGGAGGGCAATTAAGGATGGGAAATAAATGCTGGCCTAGCCAGTGACATCCAGATCCCGTGAACGAATATTTAAAAAAAATGACTCCACCCACTTCCTTTAAAAAGAAAGGGCTGAATTCCCTTGGTTTACTTTGCAGCCATTTTGTTGGCCCCGATTGGGGAGGAGGTCCAGTCTCCGGGAGCTGCTGGTCAATCAAATGGCCAGCATCTCTGGTCCCAGCAACACCACAGCAAGTGGTGAGACTGCTGAGACTGCAGCCAGTCCCAGAGGGAAGCGTGCTGCAAAAGAGCTGAACTTGAAGTTTGGGGTCTCGCTGGGATGAAGTTAGCAGTACTTGGCAAAGGGGGTGGTGGCAGGGTGAACATGGCAAGGGGGGGAGAATACCCATGTGGGGGGGGCCTCTGATTGGCATGGGGAGACTTGCCCGGCCCCCATTCTGCCAGGTTTTCCCTGGCTGGCTGAACACTTGGTATCAGCCTCCTCCTGCTGCAGGTAAAAATCCCAGTGGTGGCGGGAGGAGGCCACTAATTGGCCATTCAAGAGCCTCAATTGGCCCAGGGGTGTGCGGGCTGCCCAACACCTCTCCTGCTACTGGTAAAATTCCGGTGGGGTGCATGGGTAGGCACCAGGAATGGTACCCCTGCATGGCTCCCAGCTTTACTGCCACCCCACCTGGTATTTTACCACCACAGGGGCTGCAAAATTCCAGTCTTGGGATTTATCACTCTTCCATGCCATTATTTCGTTACTTTAATTTTACTTGTGTTCATTTTGTTGAGTCCCTGTCCCTGATTCAATATTAATTTCCTTGGGATGTCTGACATGCTGACCTCTTCCTCCCCTGTAAATACTGACACAGTTATTATTCAGCATGTTCACCATTTCCTTCTTTTCATTGACAATATCACTGCTATTAGTATTCCAGGGGCCCCCATTGCTCCTGGCCACTTTACCTAATAGAACTGCGAAAATATTATGCTGATTTTAATGTCCTTTGCAAGTTTCTTTTTGTAGTCCCTTTTTTATAGCACTTATTATCTCCTTTGTCACCCTTTGCTATTTGTATCTCTCCCATTTGCAAGGAGCTACACTATTTTTGCATTATTTTTCTTTTAAATTCATTTATGGGATGTGGGCATCACTGGATAGGCCAGCTTTTATTACCCATTCTTAGTTGCCCCTGAGAAGGTGCTGATGAGCTGCCTTGTTGAACCACTGCTGTATGCTTTTTCTTTCCATTTCACATTGTCTCTTATCTCTTCAGTTGTCCACGGCTGTTTTTTTTGTAAGCAGAGCTCTTGTCCTTTAGATTTTGTACCACATTAAATTATTTTCTGAACATCATGCACTGATCTGTTGTTTTAACTATTAACAGATTTGTCCAGTTTACTGTGGACAGTCTCTGTCTCTCTGCATCGAAGTCAGTCTTACCTAAATCTAAAATCTTAGTCGCTTTTTCATTTTTCTCTCTTTCAAACACACATTGAATCCAATCATATTATGATAGCTTCAAATTGTGAAGCCTGGCAGACATCTTCCTCATTTCAAGGAGCTGATGACGATTATGATCGCTATTCGACAAATGCTCACACACCATTAGATTTTTAACTAAAATCTGACTTGTTAGTCAATATTAAATCTAATATGGCATTGACCCGTGTTGGATTTAGGGCACATTACTGCGGTGAATCAAATAATTTCTCATCTGGGAATTTCGCTAAACAGCAATAACAACGTGGGACAGCTCAGGAGGGTCAATGCATCCTTCAGATTTCAACTGAGCCTAGTGCTATGCCTGTGCAGCAGAGTCAGACACAGGGGTCTCTACTCTGCTTAGGTCTGGCAGCAGGCATAAGGCTGAACATTCAGATCTCTGCAATGAGAACATGTTTAATATCATTCAGTTGGGAATTTTGATTTGGTTGAGGTCAGTGTTTGGGAACTGCCTGTGTTTTTATTGTTTTGCTTCATTGTCAGCAGCAAGCACAAAGTAAATAATCCGCCAGGTTCAGGTTGAATCTCCTTTTATACCAACTCAATATGAGCCACGTTGGCCCTCTGATGCCTGCTCTGCCAATTCCATTCTCCATGCCAGCCACTGGGTCGATGCTGTTGAAGCTCATTACATGTGCAGACAGGGTGAACTTTCACCCCCTGTGAGCTTGGCCCACTTTATCTCCGGCAGACAGAGGTGAAGGGTCATGTTTGATCACATTGTGTTTAAGTGATTGGTTTTTTTTGGTTGTGAATTGGTTAACATCTGTGTGATGGAGGAGGGATTTCCTGATTCCCCCACTGCTCTGTGCTTCGCCTTATTGTAGAAGAACAACTTTTGGATAGTTCATTGCTCCCAGTTTCTGCACTCACCTGCCCAGGCATAGGCGAGTGCCACCTCCATCAGCCTCTGGCAGCTTGCTTCATTGTTCAATGTCTCATCCTCCCGGAGTATTCCTAGAATAAACAAGCCAAGAGACATTATCCCCAGATCCAGAGCCCGTTACTGGTTGTTACCCCAAAGTCCAGTGCCCACTACCTGCCCTGGTGACCATTAGGGGTCTGGAATCTGCTTTCATGAGTCCAGACCTGCTGGGAAGGGATCATGGGTCAAAGGGTTCCAGGCAGACAAAGTTGACAAATCTAATCTGAAGTTTTATAGAAGGCGAGAAGGTGCAGGAGTTGCTCCTCAAGATTTCATAAGGAGGCTCTAGGCCACACACCCACTCCACAGCCTCATACAACTGCAGCCACCGTCTGACCCACGCATACCTTCGATCACTACCATCTGGAAGGACATGGGCAGCAGACACATGGAGAACACCACCACCTGGAAGTTCCCCTCCAAGCCGCTTACCATCCTGACTTGGAAATATAACACCATTCCTTCACTGTCACTGGGTCAAAACCCTGGCAATCCCTCCCTAGCAGCACTGTGGGTGTACCTACACCATATGGACTGCAGCGGTTCAAGCAGGCAGCTCACCATTACCTTCTCAAGGACAATTAGGATGGGCAATAAATGCTGGTCCAGCCAGCGAGGCCCACATCCTGTGAATGAATAAAAAGAAAAAATCCGGCTTGGCCTGACCTCATCCACTAGCTTCAGGCTGACCTTCTGTCTCTGTGCATTTGAAACATCCCATTTTGTAAACTGAGCTGAGAAGTAGAAGGGGTTTGGTCCTTCCTGGGGTCAGTGTAAAAGAAAGTTTTATGCCTCAATGTTTGCTTACCGCAGTGCCCGTGGGAAGTGTACGGACAGAGACAGACATCGCAGGCAATTACCAATGTTGGAAACATCTTTCGCAGGTTTTTAATGGCCAGGATGGCTGGGTTATTCTCCGAGTCTGCTCCAGACCCTCTATCATCCTGTCGGAGAAAAGACAGCCTTTTGAGACCAATTACTAGCAAATCACTAGCTTCAATGTATTACTCAGAGCCCCCAATCAAAGTCTTCTCAATCCTGCATGAAAACACACACACACACACACACTCCCTCTACAGTGTCCCACAGAATTGTTACAGTGCAGAGGCCACTCGGCCCATCATGCCTGCACCAGCTCTCCAAATGAGCATTTACCTAGTGCCATTCTCCTGCCTTCTCCCAGTGACCCTGCACATTCTTCCTTTTCAAGTAACAATCTAATTCCCTCTTGAATGCTTCAATTGAACCTTCCTCCACCAGGCTCTCAGGCAGTGCATTCCAGATCTTAACCACTCATTGCCTGAAAATATTTTTTCTCATATTATTTTTGCTTCTCTTGCCAATTACTTCAAACCTGAGCACTCTCATTCTGGGAATAGTTTCTCCCTGGCTACACTGTCCGACCCCTCCTGATTTTGAATATCTCTATCAAATCTCCTCTCAGCCTTTTTTTTCCAAGGAAAATAGTCCTCTACATCGACCCGAAACCTCTGCACTGAAACAAACAGCACCAGTCTGTGGAAGGGTCATGAGGACTCGAAACGTCAACTCTTTTCTTCTCCGCCGATGCTGCCAGAACTGCTGAGTTTTTCCAGGTAATTCTGTTTTTGTTTTGGATTTCCAGCATCCGCAGTTTTTTGTTTTTATACCAGTTATGTAGTGTTTGATGCTTTCAGTTGTCCTTAGTAAATAATTTATGAATTATTCATTGGGAAACACTTTAAAGATTATATTTGTCTGTGGAACAGCACTCAAATTATGTTTATTTAAGTTTTCATCCCTCAAGTAACACCATCAAAATGGATGAACAGGTCTGTTGTCAATGTTTTTATTGGGATCTTACTGTGCACCAATTGGCTGCCACATTACGAACAGTAACTACAATTCAAAAGCATTGCTGAAGGGTTGTGAATTGTTTTGGTATATTCTGAGGTGTGAAAGGTGCGACATAAATGCAAGTTTGTTCTCTCTTTTAGGATTCAGCAAGCTCTCAATAGCTCAAAATGTGCTGTTTCTGAAGGTATGCAGGTATACCATACAATGCAGTGTAAATCTGGGGGCTCTCTTCCTCGCAGCTAGCTCAGCCTTAGGGGTGGTTCTTTTGAATCTTACCTTAGGGAGTTTGGCTGGAACTCCAAAGATCAACACGCAACCAAGTCCTTCATTAACAAGGGGCCTCAGCATCTCCTCCAGTTTATTGACACCGTACCTGGGGAACAATCACACAGTGAGACTGAGAAAAATACCCTCTGATTACATCAAGCCTATACCCAGCTCACCAACCTTGCCTAAACAAAGAGGAAAATACACTGCACAGTCATCCCACTTAATGTGAAGGAACTTAAAGTAATTAATATTGGTAAAGAAAAACTATTTGAGCAATAAGTGGGATTGAAAGCTGAAAAATCCCTTGGGTTTGATGGCCTCCATCCGAGGGTTCTGTGGAGACAGTGAATGCAGTGTTTGTGATCTTCCAAAATCCCTGGGATTCTGGAATGGTCCCAGTGGATTGGAAAATAGCAAATGTAACACCACTATTCAAGAAAGGAGGGAGAGAGAAAAGAGTGAACTACAGGCCAGCTAGCCAAATGCTGGAATCCATTATTAAACAAGTGTTAATAGGGCACCTAGAAAATCATATTATGATTAGGCAGAATCAACATGGTTTTATGAAAGGGGATATAGGGTTTGACAAATCTATTAAGGATTTTTTGAGGCTGTATCAAGCAGGGTAGATGGAGGGGGAACCGGTGGATGCAGTATATTTGGAATTTCAAAAGGCTGTTGCACAAAAGAAGAGCTCATGAGGTTGGGGTAATATATTAGCCGGGATAGAGGATTGGTTAAAGGACAGAAAACAGAGCAGGAATAAGTGGGTCACATTCAGATTAGCATCCTTGTGGGGTGATGCAAGTATCATTGCTGGGGCCTCAGCTATTCACAGTCTATAATAATGACTTAGATGAAAGGACCATGTGCAATGTATCCAAGTTTGCTGATGATACAAATTAAACTGAGGAGGATACAAAGGGCCCAATTTTAACCCATTCAAAATCCATCCAGTTACCCAGAGTTAAAATCAGGCCAAGTCTGCAAAGGGTTAAAGACAGGTTAGGTACGTGGACAATTATGTGGCAGATGGAATACAATGTGGGGAAGGATAAGGCTATTTACTTTGGAAGGAAGAATAGAAAAGGCTGAATTTTTCTTTAATAGTAAGAAATTATTAAATGTTGATGTTCAGAGGGATTTGGCTGTCCCTGTTAACAAAACACAAAGTTAGAATGCAGGTACAGCAAGCAATTAGGAAGGCATACGGTATGTTGGCCTTTATTGCAATGGGGATTGGAGTACAGGAATAGGAAAGTCCTGCTGCATTATACAGTATTTTGCCAAGACGCCACCGCAGTACTATGTACAGTTTAAGTCTCTGTGCCTAAGGGAGGATACACTTGCCTTAGAGAGGGTGAAGATTCATCCTAGGCCTGGTGTAAGAATTGTCCTAGGAGGAGAGATTGAGTAGAATGGGCCTACACTGTCTGGAGAAGAATTTTTTTCTCTCACAGGGTTGTTGCCCATGGAATTCTCTTCCCCAGAGAGCAGTGGAGGCTGGGTCACTAAATATATTCAAGGCTTTTGTTAGGCAAGGGAATCAAAGGTTATGGGGGACAGACAAGAAAGTGGGGTTGAGACCACTACCAGATCATCCATGATCTTATTGAAAGGTGGAGCAGGTTTGAAGGGCGAATGGCCTACTCCTGCTCCTAAGTCAATTACGATTCTTGACCAGACATGGGGGGAGGTCCGGTTAGGGACCAGTAACATTTTCTTTAAAATAGTTAAAGGTTGAGATTAAAGACGTCTGCTTTTGGAATAAAGCCACAAGATTCCGCAGGATTTGAACAAACACAACTAACTTTACTAAATTAGAAAAGTAAAACAATCTACAATATAAACGTAGCTTATACTTTAACATTCAGAATTAACATGAGGTGCATATGAATTAATATATAAGCCATGGTCAAACACCCTACAGTGCACATCAAATTGCAGATGCGGTCGAAACAGATCCCACAGATTTCTCAGCAACCCACTCAGATATTAGTATTCACCATGAGTTACACAATCTCTTTAAACTCCATCTTCTTCACAAGGGATTCCAATTCTATACTTTCAAAGATCTAACCTCGGAACACCCTCAAAGCCGCTCCAACTCAGACTGCCTTAACGACTGCTCCCTTCCAGAGTTTGCTTCTCAGGACTTCTCACGAGCCCTGACTGCCTGGAGACTGCTCACCAAAAGACCTCTGATGCATGGAGCCTCTTCTGCCTGCTTCTGAACACACCCAGTCACGTAGGATTTCTTGAGCTCCTGCTCATGACTGCACTAAGCTATCAATGGCTCCCAAAGCTTCTTCTGAGCTTAACTCTCTCAGCAGCATGGAACAAGCAAATGGCTACTGGGACTTTGTCCGAACCCCAACTGCACAGCATTACCAACTGGCTCCCAGGGCTAACAGCAGCACTTTAGCTGCATGGAGCTAGTCACCTTCTTCACCTGCTCATGACTAACTGACTGGTTAAAATTGACTGACCCTTGAACTGGTCTGTGGAATCGAGGGTTTATATAGATAGAGGGTGGGAAAGTGAAGCTGAGACATGGAAGTATCTATGCAGCGGTTCAAGAATGCAGCTTACCATCACCTTCCCAAGGGGCAGATGGAGATGAGCAACAAATGCTGGCCTAGCCAGCGACATCCCATGAACGAACAATAGCAGATCAGGCATGACCTTATTGAATGGCGGAGCGGCATCGAGGGGCCATGTGACACACTCCTGCTCTTATTTCTTATATTCTTATGTTCACACTGAGGGTGGTGAGCAGGAAACCATCCAGTACAGCTTCCAAACCTGCAGTCTGAAATCTACAGTATTCACACAACAGAAGTCACACTATACTGATCATACGACAACAGGTTAACGAGAATTAAAGTTCCTCCATTCAAAACGCCTAAAAAAGTCTATGGTTTTTGGAATTCAACACTCTTTATTTTCCCCGGCGAGTTTTGTACCTGTCAAAATGAGGAATGTCTGTTCTGGGAAAGGGAACTTCTCGTGTCAGTGAGCCAGTTTCAGTAGCTGGCACTGCCAGGTGAGACAGAACACAAGAAGACTTGCTTCACTCTGCCCCAACAATGTGCCTTCGTCCTAGTGTCCACTCCCCAATATTGCTGCACCAAGATGTTTAATTGGCTGTGAGCTGTGAGATTGCCACATTGGGTTCAGTTTGGTATTGTAAGTTGACCTTATGACAGACAAAATATTGCTCAAACTCTTCATTTAACATCCTTTTTAACTAGGGATTCCTCTGGGAGAGCGAGGGGGAGGAGTTCACAGGGGATAACAAGGGCTGGGTGTTTCCCCAGGATAGTGAAGAGGGGCAGAGCAGTTTCCCCTAGGAGAACAAGATGGGGAGGGATGGTTTCCCTGGAATAAGGAGGTTAACAGGGATGGATTGAGTCACCCTGGTCTGTGTAAAGAAAAGCAGCTATTTTGAAGCTTAGTTTGCAACAGCAGAAATATTTAAAGTATATTTGCAGAGTAAGTTTCAGTCTTTATCAATATTGATCCAGATTACTGAACTACCCAGAAACATAGGATCCATCTTAATTTAATTACTAGAGAAAGCACCAGATCACAGTGAACACAATCTGTAGCCTTGGTCACACATCACTTTACCCACTCTGGGCAGTTAGGGTGAACTCCCAGGATCACATCTGTATCAAGAGAACCAGTGTCATATCAGGAGCGAGTCATGCAAACAATCTAGTTCTGGAGATCAGGATAAGGCTGCCCAACACCGTGGTTACTGTGACTGAGAGAAAGGAAGCTCTGCTTTGTCACTGTCCACATCTATCTGCAGCCAGCAAAAAAAAGACACACACAGACACCAACACACAGACTGACACACATACACTGACACAACTGACACACACACAGACACACACATACACCAACACAGACACACACATACACCAACAGACACAGACACACACACATATCCACAGACAGAGATACAGACACACACATGTGGGACCCTCCAGTGTGAAGGCATATCAATTTCCATACAGGCACAGTCACCAGCTGGGACAGCTTCATACAACCTGCTGTTTAACTGATCGAAAGATCATTACTACACCATGTGCCCCACTCCTGACAGGTTTTCACAGCCTCACTGAGCAATATGACATCAAAGACATGAATATGCAGCAGACCATTTCCACAGTGAGAACACCACAAACCCCATTGCTCCCTGACTAATGGTAAAGTCGTACAAAGCTCACCAAATTTGATACACAAAACATCATCAAAACAGCTTATGGAATGTTGATCTTTATGTCACGAGGACTGGAATATAAAGGGGAGGAAGTTTTGCTGCAGCTATACAAAGCCCTGGTTAGACCACATCTGCAGCGTCACAGAGTAAGTGATGAGAAGGTGAGAACACGGGGTGAGAGAGAGGGGGGGAATGAGAGGGAGGCGGGAGGGTGGACGAGAGGGAGGTGGGAGGGGGGGACGAGAGGGAGGGGTGATGTGAGTGAGACGCTGTGAGGGGAGGTTGGTGAAATTTATTCACTGTGCGGGCATATACTCGGTCTTCCAACACATTTTCCATAAATCAGGAGCAGGGGGTTAATTACCATCTCTCAGGATCCTTTACCCTGACAGGACAGGTTCAAAGAAAACTCCTCCTTGGATAGCTGAGGGCCAACACCCCACATCTTCTCCAGATAGTATGCTGTACTAAAGAAAACATTTCAGCTGGAAACTGTTCATGGGAGAGTTGGCGAGGAATAGACAATGCTTTGTTGCCTTGTGGAAAGATGTTAATTTAGGGACAATCCCCGAGACACAGTGTTCCAAAACTGCAGTTTACCTTTATGCAATTTTCAGGGGAACATCTTTCATCTCCAACACTCTGAAACAAAACCTGCCCATTAGTCAAGGATTCACAGTTTCCACTTCCCTCTCCCCAATCCTTCCCCTCCTCCCCCGTCCAGGAAAGCTATGTGGAAGAGTTTTTCCTACCTGGCCTGTCCCGGAAGGCTGGCAATAGGTTCGATGGCATTGGAATCATCACTGAAACAGATAGGCAGTAAATATCAGTTAGACAATGTCACAGAGCCAGCACCTGTCCTGGGCCTCAAGTTAACTGGAATTCCAAGACCAATCGCAGCATTAACATTACCAATGGAACAGCAGATTTGGTTTACTATTCGTTGTGTATATTTGCCTTACTCCCATTTCTTTTTAATCATAAAAATTTCAGGATCACATTCCCTCCCATATATAAAAACAAAAAACTGCGAATGCTGGAAATCCAAAACAAAAACAGAAATATCTGGAAAAACTCAGCAGGTCTGGCAGCATCGGCGGAGGAGAACAAAGTTGACGTTTCGAGTCCTCATGACCCTTCAACAGAACTAAGTAAAAACAGGAGAGGGGTGAAATATAAGCTGGTTTAAGGTTGGGGGAGGGGGCCACCTTAATGCTGCCAGACCTGAGTTTTTCCAGGTATTTCTGTTATTGTTTCACACTCCCTCCCACCCTCACTTACGTTACAAAGATAGGGTAGATGAGGTTGCTTGCTGTGAAGGTGGAGGCACAGCTCTGCCAGGCACGGAGTAGGGGATGTGAATAGCCGCTGTGTAAGAGGGATTCAATCTGCATCATCCTTAAACTCGGGTGGAAAGTCAGCAATCTACAAGTACAATAAAACACAATGAGAAAAACTGCAGGCGAGAGCCCAGACCCACGCTGACAGGACTGGAATTCAGATCAGAAAACCTCAAACCTACCAGGGGGAGGTCTCTAAGCTCCTGCACAGAAAGCAATCTGCTAATCAGTAACACTAACACTCCAGCCCAACATGTATTCAGTACCACTCCCACTCCTCCCCTTTCTCTGTCCATACATTTCCTTTTCAACTGTGAATGAACACTTCACATGGTCAGAATTGTAACCTAAAAAAAATCCTGGTTCTCAGGTTTGATTAATGTCGACAAGGTCTAATTCACTGCTCATCCCTGAGGGTGCATTTTCTCAGGCACCAGCCCACAAGTTAGCAGAATTTAGTTTCATGTCTTGCCATGTTTCCCTGCAGACCTTGGGATTACAGGTCCAGAAGCAGCGCCACCATGCCCATGCCCTCCAGCACACATGCACAGACACACACAGACACACACACACAGAGCTGAGCTTTCTCAGAGCCAGTCCTGTCAGGGTAAAGGATCCTCAGAGATGGTAATTAACCCTTTCCTCTCAACTACATCAAGCTCTTGATTCCCTGGAAAATTTTGAGGATTTTTGTGCAGCAAAGAAACATTTTGTGCCAGAAAAATGACTGTACAATCTGCCAAATTTTAAAAAAGGCCAACAGAGAGAAGGGAACTTGCCATTTTCTACCTAATCTAGCCCAGCAAGTTACTCAGCTGAAAAAAAATGCATGCTCAGGAATGAGCACCGAATAACATGTCATCAGCATTAGCCAAATCTAACAGCAAGGGTATTTTTAGGTGCACTTGTGATAATATCAAAGTCACAGCCCAGAGAATCGATATTAAAGAACTCTGTTGTTTTGTCCTTTGTAAAAAGCAGTTCTCTTCATAGATCTAATTTAAATCTTGCTGAAAAGAGAGACATGTTGCCGAAGCTTTTCATCTGGCACTCATCAGGACAAATGCATAAATGCCAAATTTCAAACAATCTCAACAATTTATACAACAGGAGAAAAGGATACTGATTGGTTGGCAAGCCAATTGATTAGCTCAGGAGTTACCCCAAGCTCCCAGGTAATTCAAAAAAGGCTCAAGGCTTGAACATATTCCTTTTGTTTCCAGCATGCATTAACGTAACACATTATGAGCTCAATTGATTATCTTAACGTGATTATTAGTGTAACTATTAGCACACTCAGGATTGTTCAACAAGTGTTGCCCAATTGTGGAATCACATCTAACAGTATATGTTTTGTTTTGGGTTCTAATTTTCCAGTCTGCACCATTCAGCTGATTATCAGAGCAGTTTTGGAGACTGCATCCAAACACAGGACCTGGGAGCACTCTGCAATTAGTGCTCAAACCTGCGGGACTGGTGTATTGAATAGGGCACCATACTCAACGGGTACCAGGCTCTCTACTGGTCACTGTAGTTACAGTCTCCATACCCAGCTCCATATTTGTCATAAAAACAGAAATTGCTAGAAATAATCAGCAGATCTGGCAACAGAAAAGAAACAGAGTTAAAGTTTGAGGTCAGAGTTCTGATGGTAGGTCACAGACGTGAAGTATTAACTCTGTTTTCTCTCTCCGCAGGTGTTGCATGTGAGTATTTCCAGCATTCTCTGTGTTTAATTCAGATTGCAGAATGCACAATATTTTGCTTTTGGCTTCCTTTTTGGTTACTGGAGTTAGTTACAAACTCTGAACCCAGCTCCCCATTGGTTACTGGAATTAGTTACAAACTCTGAACCCAGCTCCCCATTGGTTACTGGAGTTAGTTACAAACTCTGAACCCAGCTCCCCATTGGTTACTGGAGTTAGTTACGAACTCTGAACCCAGCTCCCCATTGGTTACTGGAGTTAGTTATAAACACTGAACCCAGCTCCCTATTGGTTACTGTAGTTAGTTACAAACACAGAACCCCAGCTCCCTATTGGTTACTGGAGTTAGTTATAAACACTGAACCCAGCTCCCTATTGGTTACTGTAGTTAGTTACAAGCTCTGAACCCAGCTCCCTATTGGTTACTATAGTTAGTTACAAACTCTGAGACCAGCTCCCTATTGGTTACAGTATTTTCACATTGTCATTAACTCCAGCATTGATAACATTATGATTAATTATTTCTTTATTCCACTCACACTCTCACCACCACGGCCTCTTCCTTTTGTGCTGCAGTAAAATAACCCGGAAGCAAAGTGACAGGCCCCGCCCCCCCCAATGCTTTTTTTTGTGAATGGAGTGAGCAACGAGAGGGGGCTCAGTGATTGGCTCAGAGCAACAACGTGACCCCAACGCGCAAGCAAGAGCGCAACCAATCAGTGTGGCGGAGACCCGGGGGTGGAGCTATTGCTGACTTGAGGTTCCAGGTCCTAATGCTCAACCATCTAATTTACAGAGGATTACCAACCCTCCAGGATTGACCTGGAATCTCCAGGAATTGAAGATCAATCTCCAGGACACTGATGTGTGCAACCCTGGAGAAAAATCATCGGGACATGAAAAAATATTTTTTTTTGTCATTTTCTTTGAACGTCAGTCTGATGTTACCTCTCCTATCATGGCATTTGGATGCATGTGGTATGCCTTCCAGTTCAAAACAGCATAGGAACAGGAGTCCTATTCAGACCCCTCAAGTCTCCTACACCATTTGGATAGGTAAATGCTGATTTAAACCTCCATTGTCTGTACACATTAGAAGAACGGTAGCCAGCAAGAAAGAGCGACTCCATCAAACAACACATGAGAGGCACCCTCTACATGGTCATACACCTACACCTAGCTGCCTAAAGTCAAGGAAGAGCTTCATGAACAGTGTTGTTCCATTACAATCAACCCCAACTGTAGCCCGCATCGCCTTATGGAAAGACCAGCTCGCCAGTCTCGATCAACCTCCAGCGATGGAAATTCTACCGGATGAAAGCCTTCCCCCAGGAGCTAATTGCAACTGGGCAACTTGGAAGTGCCTTAACAGACTTCAGACTGGTGTAGGTCGTTCAAAGGTGTCACTAAGCAAATGGGGATATACAACCAGCCCGACAACTTGTGAATGTGAAACTGAGCCACAGACTATGCAACATCTCCTGCATTGCCTATTGCTAGAGGAACCCTGCACTGTTGCAGATCTTGCCGAATTCAACAACAAGGGTCAAAAATGTGTCCAGTTCTGGCTGGGCCATGTATAGACTGTCCATGGACACGATAAGAAAGAACACACTTACACTTTAGAGAAATGTGTGCAGTTCTGGTTCTGCTATATTATGAAAAGGATACAGAGGCACTGGAGAGGGTGCAGAGAAAATTTACAAGGATGATAGCAGAAATGTGTGGGTATATATATCAGGAAATGACTGACAAGCTGGGTCTCTCTTGAAAAAGGAAAGTTGAGGGTTGACCTATTGGAGGTTTATAAAATTCTGAAAGGTTTTGAAAGAGTGGATACAGAGGGAATGTTTCCTCTTGTGGGGAAGAGCATAACTAGAGGCCATCAATATGAAAGTTCACCAAGAAATTCAAAAGGGAATTCAGAAAAAACTTCTTTACCCAAAGAGTGGTGTGAATGTGGAACTCACTACCACAGGGAGTGGTTGAAGTGAATTGTATAGATGCATTTAAGAGGAAACTAGACAATCATGTGAGGGAGAAGGGGATAGAAGGTTACGATGGAAGATTTAGATGAGAAAAGATGGGAGGAGGCTCGAGTGGAGCAGAAACATCGACATGAACTGGTTGAGCCGATTGGCCTGTTTCTGTGCCATATATCCTATTTCTCTTTACCATATATAAAAAAAATTGAAAATGGGGGGAAAAGGCTGAGAGTCAAGCATCATCCAATCGAGTAATGAGTCTTTTTTGCTTTCCAATTGGTGTAGAAAGGCAGTATGTGACAAGGATGGGTGTGTTGGCCAATGAATGGCTGGAGGGTGGAGGACAAGTCATGGAATAAAACCTCCAGGAACATATTTAATTACAGTTGGCAACCATAATAATACAGCCCCTCCTAGGACCCAGAGAGAGCCTCTTCTGGGTGTAGGTAGGTGAGGAGTGGGGGTCTCCGGACTGATGGTGGGACAGTGAGAGCCCTGGATAGAAGTTAGCCTGTGGTTTGGTCTCCAGCAATGTGTGGGAGCTGGCAGTGAAGTGTATCCCAAGGTTGATGAAGCACAAACCAGGTGCATAAAACTCACAGTGGGAACTAAACAAGAACTGGAGAAATTTTACTTGATCCATGAGTTAATTTCAGTGATAAGGGTTCTGGTTAAAAAAAATCAGGCTTGTCTCTTGTGGACCTCCCAGGTGCAATATTATACATAGGCATAAATCAAGGTCCATCACCAAGGCCACCTGCTGACACCTCAGTAACGACGCCAGGCTCTGCCACCTGCACCTGAAATCCTCGCCCTTGTCTTTTTGCCTCCTGATTCATCTATTCCATCGCTCTCCCAGTTGGCCTCCCATCTTCCAACACCCATAAACTTGAACTCATTGAAAACTATGCAAACTTTATGCTAACTTGTATCATGTCCCATTCCCCGTCACTTCTGTACTCAGAAACGTACATTACCTCCCAATCCAATAATGCATTGAATTTAAAAGTCTCAAACCGATCAAATCCATCCATTGTCTCATAGAGACATAACATGATACAGCATAGGAGGCTGATCATGGCTGTACTGGCTCCTTGCTAAAGCTATCCAATTAATTCCACTCTCCTGCTCTTTCCACATTATAATTCAATTTTTCCGTTGCAATGATTCTGGGAAGAGTGTCCTCTGTAGTCACCGTTGCCGGGAAGCAGCCTGGGAAGTGTGTCCTCTGCAGTCACCATCGCCATGAAGAATTTTGGGAAGAGCGTCCTCTGCAGTCACCGTCGCCGGGGAGCAGCCTGGGAAGAGCATCCTCTGCAGTCACCATCGTCATGAAGCAGTCTGGGAAGAGCGTCCACTGCAGTCACCGTCGCCATGAAGCAGTCTGGGAAGAGCGTCCTCTGCAGTCACCGTTGCCGGGAAGCAGCCTGGGAAGAGCATCCTCTGCAGTCACCATCGCCGGGAAGCAGCCTGGGAAGAGCGTCCTCCTCAGACACTGTTGCCAGGAAGCAGTCTGGGAAGAGCATCCTCTGCAGTCACCATTGCCGAGTGAAAAAAACAAAGAGTGACCTCACAGGAAAACACTAAGTTCATTGGTTGGTAAGTAACTGCTAGTTTGAACCACCTATTCTAAGTTGATTTCAGATTAAAGGGGACTCCTGGGGCCTAGGATCGGAGACCTAACACTTCAGCTTCAACTCAGCAGAGAGAGCGAGTTCCAGTTGATTTTAAAAAGTGTATTTTGAATCTCTATTCTAACTTGCTTTCAGATTAAAGGTAAACAGGAGAAATATTTTACAGATTGATAAACTAAAGACTAGTAGGAAATTTAAAAATAAATTGAAAAACTAATTAAATAAAATAGAGATGCAGGATCAGGCGATGTGTTGTAGCTGCATGATGTGGGAGCTGGTGGACCCCATTGTGGTTCCTAGTGACCACATCTGGAGCAAATGTTTGTTGCTCGAGAAATTCCAGCTCAGAGTTGATGAGCTGGAGTCTGAGTTTTGGACACTGCGACACATCAGGGAGGGGGAGAGTTACCTGGACACTGTGTTTCAGGAGACAGTCACACCCCTTAGATTAACTACCTTTAAAATTCAGCCAGTGGTCAGGGACAGGAGATTGTGACTATGAGTGAGGCAGTTAGAGGAATCCAGGAAGTAGCACTGCAGGAGCCTCAGCCCGTACCCTTATCAAGTTGGTTCAAGATTCTTGCTCCCTGTGTGGACAAGAGAGGGAACTGGAGGGAGGATGAGCAAACTGACCATAGCACTTTGGTACAGGGAGCCATTCAAGGAGAAAACAGAAATGTAGTTGTAATCAGGGATAGCATAGTTAGGGGAATAGATACTGTTCTCTGTAGCCAGGATCGAGAGTCCCAAAGGCTGTGTTGCCTACTGGTGCCAGGGTTAGAGATATCTCATCTGGGCTGCAGAGGAACTTGGAGTGGGAGGGGAAAGATCCAGTTGTTGTGGTCCACTTAGGTACCAACGATACAGGTAGAACGAGGAAAGAGGTTCTGCTGAGGGAATAAGAGCAGCTAGGGGCTAAATTAAAAAGCAGAACCTAAAAGGTAATAATCTCCGGATTACTACCTGAGCCATGAGCTGATTGGCACAGGGTCAATAAGATTAAAGAGGTAAATGTGTGGCTCAAAGATTGGTGTGGGAGAATGGGTTCGAATACATGGGACATTGGCACCAGTACTGGAGAAAGAGGGAGCTATTCCATTCAGACGGGCTCCACTTGAATCATGCTGGGACCAGTGTCCTGGCAAATTGCATAACTAGGGTTATAGATTCAGGCTTTAAACTAAATAGTTGGGGGGGGCGGGGAGGGGGAAGTGTTCAGTTACATGGAATATGAAAAATCAAAGTTTAAGGAGAGGGTAAGATTGCAGGTTAGTGACAAGGCTGATTGTTACCAAAATGTGAAAGGAAGGGACAGAGTGTGTGAATGCCATATTGCACCAAAGAACCATATAAGAGTAGGGAAAATTGACAATAAGCCAAACTTAAAGGCTTTGTATCTGAATGTGTGTAGCATTTGGAATAAAACTAATGAGTTAACAGCACAAATAGAGATAAATAGTTATTATTTGGTGGCAATTACTGAGACATGGTTAAAGGGAGAACAGGTTTGGGAGCTGAATATCGAAGGGTACTCAGTGTTTCAGAAGGATATGCAGGAAGGAAAAGGAGGTGGTGTAGCTTTGTTAGTAAAGGAAGAGATCAGTGCTATAATGAGGAATGATACAGGCACAGAATTGCAAGGCGTAGAGTCAGTCTGGGTAGAAATAAGAAATAGCAAGGGAAAGAAGTCCCTGGTGGGAATAATCTATAGGTCCCCAAACAGTAGTTCAGCAGTATGGCACAGTATAAACCAGGAAATACTGGGAGCATGTAAGAAATGCATGGCAATAATCATGGTGATTTTAACATGCATATAGACTGGACTAATCAAATTGGCAAGGGTAGCTTTGAGGGAGAGTTCATAGAGTGTATTAGAGATTGTTTCTTGGAGCAATATGTTGTGGAACCAACCAGGGAGCAGGCAATTTTAGATTTAGTTTTGTGTAATGAGGTGAGATTAATTAATGATTTCAGAGTAAAGGATCCTCTAGGGAAGAGTGATCATAGTATGCTAGAATTTCAAGTTCAGTTTGAGAGCGAGAAATTTGAGTCCCACACTAATGTTCTAGAGTTAAACAAAGCTAACTACAAAGGCAGGAGGTCAGATATGGCCCCAGTGGACTGGGCAGGAGGGCTACAAGGTAGGACAGTTGATGAACAGTGGCAGATATTTAAGGAAATATTCAATTCTTCCCAAGTAAAATATATTCCAAAGAGGAAGAAAGATGGTAAGAGGGGGAAAAAGCAGCCATGGCTAAGCAAGGAAGATAAAGATAACAAAGGCAAAAACTAAGGCATACCAAATTGCAAAGGTCAGTGGCAGGCTGGAAGTTTGGGAAACTTTTAAAGATCAACAAAGGGTTACGAAAAAAATAATATAAAGAGCAAATTATGAAAGAAAACTGCGCAAAATGTACAAACTGATAGCAAAAGCTTCTACAAGTATATAAAAGGAAAGAGAGTAGCTGAAGTGAATGTTGGTCCCTTGGAGGACGAGACTGGGGAGTTAATAGTGGGGAATGCAGAAATGGCAGAGATGCTTAATCAATATTTTGCCTCAGTTTTTATGGTGGAGGACACTAGTACCACCCCAATAGTAACAGGTAGTGCAGAGAGTATAGAGAAGGGGGAACTTAGAACAATCACCATCACTAGAGAAAAAAGCACTGAGCAAACTATTGCGATTAAAGGGTGTCAAGTCCCCAGGACCTGATGGCCTACATCCCAGGGTCTTAAAGGAAGTGGCAGCGGAGATAGTGGATGCATTGGCTATAATATTCCAAAATTCCCTGGATTCTGGAAAGGTTCCAGTGGATTGGAAAAATGTTAATATAATGCCCTTATTCAAAAAGGGGGGTGAGGCAGAAACTATAGACCAGTTAGTTTAACTCTCATTGGGAAATTGTTGGAATCCATTATTAAGGAAGTAATAATGGGGCATTTGGAAAGTCAAAATGCAATCCATCAGAGTCAGCATGGTTTTATGAAGAGTAAATCGTGTTGACTAATTTGCTAGAGTTCTTTGAAGATGTGACAAGCAAAGTGGATAATGGGGATGTAGTATATCTGGACTTCCAGAAGGCCTGTGATAAGATGCCGCGCAAAAGATTAATACACAAGGTAAGATCACACGGAGTTAGGGGTAATATATTAGCTTGGATAGAGGATTAAGAGGAGAGATTGAGCAGCTTAGGCCTATACTCGCTAGAGTTTAGAAGGATGAGAGGAGATCTAATTGAGGTATATAAGATTCTAAAGGGGATAGACAAAGTAGATGTGGAGTGGATGTTTCCCCTTCTGGGGACGAGAGGCCATAGTTTTAGGCTAAGGGGTGGTAGATTTAAATCAGAGAGGAGGAGGAATTACTTTTCTCAAAGGGTCGTGAATCTGTGGAATTCATTACCTCAGAGTGTAGTGGATGCCAGGACGCTGAATAAATTTAAGGAGGAGATAGACAGCTTTTTAATTAGTAATGGGTTGAAAGGTTATGGGGAGAGGGTGGGAAATTGGAGTTGAGGCTGAAATGAGATCAGCCATGATCGCATTGAATGGCGGGGCAGGCTCGAGGGGTTAAATTGCCTGCTCCTGCTCCTAGTTCATATGTAATTCAAGCTATTATTGACTCTTTTTCCCCTCACCCTTTCAGGCAGTGTGGCTGTATTGACTGATTTTTCCTCATTTCAGCTCTAGTTGTTTTCCTAAATCACTTTGAATCTGTGTCCTCTGTTTACAGACTCTTCTCCCCCTGGAAACAGTTTCTCTTTATTATATCAAAACCATTCATCACCTTTAACACCACCATCAAATCTCCAGTTAACCTTTTGTGTTCTAAGGAGAACGATCTCCGTTTGTCCACATCCCTGGCACCAGTCTAATAACTCTCATCTGCACTCTCTCCAAGCCTGGATATCCTTCCTAAAATGCGGTGCCCAGACTTGTCCATAATACTCCAGCTGAGGTCTAACTGTTTTATAAAGGTTTACGGTAACTTCCTTACTTTTCTGTTTCTATTTCTAAATCAAGAAACCCTAATGCATTTTTTTTTAACCAGACTTCTCAACTAATCCTGCCACCTTCAAAGACTTGTCTACATGCACCTCCAAGTCTTTCTGTACTTGCAGTCCTTTTAAAGTTATTCAATTTAGTTGATAATGCCCCTCCTCATTCTTCCTACTTCTTTACCGTTTCAGCAGTTTGGCAATGTCCGTCTGAGGAGCAGCCTCCCAATCCTGACCTCTGGGAGACAATCTTAAAAACAACCATTCACCATTACTCTCTGCATTCTACCCTTAGCTTATTTCATATCTAAGTAGCCAATGCCCCTTTAATCCCAAGCTGGGTAATTCACTTTTCCGGAAGGGCTGACTTCCACGATGAGATAGGCACACAAAGATGAAGCAGTCTTATAGGCGATGGTTCAGAAGTTCCAGTGGAAACAGTGTAAATGGGGCCCAGGAATTCACCTGGATAGAAAGATCCCTTTTTCTGAGCTGCTGCTTGCTAGCTGGAAGATGGCAGACAGAGCTTTGCAGCTCCACAAGGCAATATTACAGGTTCCTCCAGCTAAGGGGTCATGTCACATGACTCCCATCTCTCTACTTTGGCTATGACAAAGGGTGTATATTCTTTTGTCTGGATTCCTGAGATTGATAATGTTCTGACCATTAAAAATTACAAAGGAAGGTTTCAGGGCTTTGGCCTAGCAGACTCGTAAACTCCAGTGGCCAGGCCTGGCTTATGAAATGTAGATGGCTTTTGTATAATTCCCGTTGAATTTGGTCTTTGCAGTCCACAAGGTCTCTTCAGAGATAATGGGGTGCAAATTTCTTTGATACTGTTAGATTGTTCGAAGATCACAGCCAGACATGGTTTTCAGTTATTTTTAAAAGGTCATTGTCCAGTTTTAAAATTTTAGGAAGTAGTCATGAATATATTTTATATATATAAATATATATATTTCATAAAAATATAGTGTGAGGTCTTAGCTTCACTACAACTCTCTCAAATGCCTTCAAATCTTTCCTAAAATGTGGTGCCCAGAACTGAGCCAATACTCGAGTTGAGACCGAACCATTGTTTTAATGTTCAACATAGCCTCCTTGCTTTTTCTGAAAAGAGAGACATGTTGCCAAAACTTTTTGTCTCACATTCATCAGGATAAATGCAAGAATGCCAAATTTCAAACAATCACAACAATTTATACTACAGGAGAAAAGGGTGCTGATTGGTTGGCAATTTGACTCTGGTATCGCTTATCCTACCACTGATGTTAAAGTAATTGGGTTATAGTTTCCTCAACTTTTCTATTACCCTTCTTATTTATAGGAAACAGATTAGCTATCAGCCAGTCCTCTGGTACTATGTCCATTTTGAATGAATGATAGAATGCTGACACAGAACAAGCCCATTTGGCCGGTTGTGTCTGTGCCAGCTCTCTGCAAGAGCAACTAAGCCAGGCCCAGTCCCCTACCTTTTCCCTATAGCCCTGCAAATATTTTATCTTCAGATTCCCTTTTGAAAGCCATGGTTGAATTTGCCGACACCACACTCTCAGGCAGTGCAATCTAGATCCTAACACCACTTGCTGCGTAAAAAGGATTTTCCTCAAGTTGCCTCTGGTTCTTTTGCTAATCACTTTAAATAGGTGTCCTCTGGTTCTCAACGCTTCTGCCACTCCCTGTCTCCACTGTCCAGACCCCGCATGATTTTGAATACCTCGATCAAATCTTCTCTTCTCCGTGGAGAACAACCACACCTTGGCAATCTATCCGCATAACTGAAATCTCTCACCCTAGAACCATTTTCATAAATCTTTTCTGCCTCTCCAATGCCTTTACATCCTTCTTTAAGTGTGCTGCCCATAATACTCTATGAGGCTGAACCAGTGTTTATAAAGATTCACCATAACTTCCTTGTTTCTGTACTCTGTGCCTCTATTTATAAATCTCAGGATCCCAGATGTCTTATTAGCCACTTTCTCAACCTGCCCTGTGACCTCCAATGATTTGTGCACATATACCTCAGGTCACTCTGCCCCTGCACATGCTGTAGAATTGTCCTCTTTACAAGAAGAGGATGTTAATATAGTTGTAATGATGCCTCTTCTATCTCTTCCTAAACTTTTAGTATGTGTGGATGCAATTTATCCAGATCAGGAGTTTTATCCATTCTTAAGTTTGATTTGTGTATTATCTCTCCCCTTTCTACCTCTCTTGATCTATTATTCTGATGTCATGCCTACCAAGTCAGTTTCCTTTGTAAATACCAACAGAAATTAATTATTCAACACCCCTCCATTGTCATTACTCGACAGTTGATTGCACGCATCCCTTAGGGGCCTTTATCCTCATCCTGATTTTTCTCCTGTTATTCAGCCATTTTTGGAATACCTTAATATTTCTTTTTATATTCCTCAATGATTTAATTTTAACTTTTTTGACCTATTTCCTAATCTTTTTGTATTTGCTTTTGTCATCCAATCCTTTGGTGTTTCTGTACAAGCTGCATGACTTTCCTTTATATTTAATTTTACCCTTATCTTTTTATTCATCCATGGTGTGTCATTACTAGCTAGTTTTTTCCTGTTTTTCAGTGCAATTCATATTTCTCTTGGACTCGATTATCATGCCTGACAGATGCTCCACCCACAGCTGTTAACTCACAGTCATGAGCTCACTCTCCAGGCTGCCTTCAAGCCAGTCTCCCTTAAGTCCTCCACCTGCTCAGTTTTCTCCCTCCTCCAATACTGGAATGTGGTGATGGACAGCTCACCTGGCGTAGAGAAGCTGGTTGGCTCTGGAGGTGTGCGCTTGTGTTGCTTGAGGAGAGCCAGGTGATTTTGGCTTATGAGTGGCCTAAAATGGGAGGGGACAAGGAGGGTGTACTCCCAAATATAAGTGAAGGTTTGCAGATCTGGTTTTTCATCGCATACGCCACCATCCACTCCCCCAATCTGGCAGCTCCATGGAGGAAAATTTAATGAGAAAGCCAGAGTCCATGTTCTGCAGCTCCTCTGAGAGTATCCTTTTCCCCTCACCACCCCCTCTGGGCTCCACAATAGTAACAGGGAGCTTGTAGCAGGTGTGGCCTCTAATTTACCATCATCCTCTGTACCAACATCACACACAAGGGAAACAGAATTCAATTTCCAGCTTAGTGCTATTTTTCTCCATATTATTTAATTAAATTCTAACAGTGTTCTCACATTTGATTCTGAGTAATTAGTGATTTGCTGGGACAATTTTGTGAATGATAAATTACAATACAACATACAACCACATTCTTTTCAGCTCCTCAGTGGCAGAGTGATCAGTCAGGTAACCTAACCCAGGGTTGAGTGCCGTGCAATCAGACTGCACTCACTATCACGTCATTCCAGGACAGGCAGAACGTGCTGTCTGGGCTCCGAGCCTGGTGTAACTGACACGTTGCTGACTGTAACTGATACATGCTGGGATACTCAGGACCAGGTCTCCGTCTGGAATCGGCCACATCGTTCCAGTTCCACAAGAAGGTGCTCGGATTCAGGTTCAGAGAGGCCACCCTCTGACTGGAAAATAGACTTAAGGGAATCTGTGACCTGCGTTGGCATCATCTTAGCATTGCTATGGGAGAGAGAAAACAGAATGACACAGACTTGGCAAACAGTCATAGGAAAGCAAAACTATCACAATCAAGAAGTTGCTAATAAATTCAATAAGACATTCAAGAGAAACATCTTTTCCCAGAGAGTGGTAAGAATGTGAAACTCCCCACAACAGGGAGTAGTTGAGGTGAGTAGCAGATGGATTTAAGGGGTAGTCTGAAAAACATGAGGGAGAAAGGAAGAAGGGTATGCTGATAGGGGACTCTTCGGAAACTCAAGCAGTCCGTGTCCATTTACAGCAAGACCTGGACAATATCCAGATTTGGGCTGACAAGTGGCAAGTAACATTCACGCTAGACAATTGCCAGGTAATGACCATCTCCAACAAGAGAGAATCTAACCATCATCCCATGATATTCAATGGCATTACCATTGCTGAATCCCCCCACTGTTAACATCCTAGCGGATACCATTAACCAGAAACTGAACTGGAATAGCCATATAAATAGTGTGGCTACAAGAGCAGGTCAGAGGCTGGGAATTCTGCTCACCTCCTGAGTCCCCAAAGCCTGTCCACCATCTACAAGGCACAAGTCAGGAGTATGATGGAATACTCTTCCCTTGCCTGGATGCGTACAGTTCCCGCAACACTCAGGAAATTCAACGTTATCCAGGACAAAGCAGCCCATTTGATCGACACTCCCCCTACCACTTTAAACATTCACTCCACCCACCTTCGCCCACCCCCAACACAGTGGCAGCAGTGTGTGCCACCTACAAGATGAACCACAGCAACTCATCAAGGCTCCTTTGACAGCACTTCCAAACCTACAACCTCCACTGTTTGGAAGGACAAAGGCAGCAGGCACATGGGAACACCACCACCTGGAAGTTCCCCTTTAAGCCACACGCCATTCAGACTTGGAAATATATCGACATTCCTTCACTGTCGCTGGGTCAAAATCCTGAAACTCCCTCCCTAACAGCACTGTGGATGTACCTACACCACATGGACTGCAATGGTCATGAAGGCAGCTCACCACCACCTTCTCAAGGGCATTTAGGGTTGGGCCGCAAATGCTGGCCTAGCCAGCGACACCCACATCCCATGAAAAGATTAAAAACAAATATCCCGTATGGTGGGAGGATGTTCATGTGCAGCATAAACCCCAGCATGGAGCTATTGGGCCAAACGGCCTGATTGTGGTGTAAATACTTTGTAATGTGTAAGGTAATGAAACAGGTTAACCCCAACACTAGCATCTCTTCAAAGACCATAACAGTCATGAACTCTTCTGCAACTGATATTTTTGACAGCATCTTGGGTGAAGTTTTCATCTGGCCCATCACAACAAGTGCCTGACCATCAGCTCCAGGGAGATCCAGACTGCTGTCTGCCTATTGCTGCCCGGCCAGGGAGATGTATTAGAAGGGGCAAAAGTCAGCGACAAATTACACTCCACAGTAAAGCCCCACAATAGACTGAAACAAAACACAAAATCTGAGCTGAGACACAGCAGAGTTGGAGGTGCAAACTGAAGGATCAGTGTTGGAACACAGACCTTGCTAGGACTCTTTGGACCTGAATTAATAACACATTTCCCAAACCTAGGGATAAAACATAATGGTGTCAACAATAGATCCAAAATTTCAGCACTTGTCCCATGTCTTTGGGTTTCCTCTGTAGTGCAAGGATTAATCAAGTTGACTTGAAATGTCACAACTTAATATCACTATTGATTGTCCTTTATATTGGTACACGGTTAGCATTTAGCCTTTATTAAATAACAAAGTATGTAAAAGCTTAATATAGCTACAAGATTACCACAATTCTACAGTGGTAATTTCTGCCTGTGTGAACTGAAGTCAATCCTTACAGCATCAGCAGATTCTAATGCAAAGTAACCATCTGCTAAATGAGAGATGTTAACAGGAGCTCAGGAGGAAAAGTCTCTCGCTACCAAAGCATAAAAAAGTGAGATGTTTGACTCCGGCCCCATTGGCAGTCAGTGCGAAGGCCCCAGCTAATGGACAGACAGAAAATGCAGTTCAACCCACCTTGCACATTGTAACACAGATCTGTAGTCGCAAAGACAAAACTGTGTAGAACACAGAGGTATAAAATTCATTTTGTGCAGGCACGGAAACTAACCAGCAGCAAATCAACAGCCTATTTTGCACACTGCCCATTCTCAAATTATTGTCACTGATCTACACGTAACGGGACAGTCCATTACTGATATCACTATCACGGCCACACTCACCCTGCTATGTAGAAATATGCCTGTTCCTCCTGAATTAGGTTCCAGATGAGAGGTCCATTTTCCTTTATCCGGTGTTGGACGTAGATTTTATCCTCCTACATTGAAATCACACACAGAGGGCAGTTGTTATTTTAGGTGAGAAACTGAAACACGTCAGGAAGAAGAGGTGAAAAGGATCACAACATGAGACAGGAACAATCCAGCAATTTGTTCCAGAACCTGGAGTTTTCATTGTCAGATGTGTTTTGTTCCTTTGGTTCTTTCTCACTGTCAGCTGTGGCTCAGTGGGTAGCACTCTGGGCTGAGTCAGAAGATTGAGAGTTCAAGTCACAGTCCAGTGTCATATTGAAGGGGTACTGCACTGCCAGAGGTGTTTTTTCAGATGAGACATTTTTTAGATGAAGCACCGTCTGCTTTCTTACATGGGTGTAAAAGATCCCAGCGCCACTATTTCAAATAAGAGCAGGGAGCAATGCTGCTGTCCTGACCAATAATTATCCCTAAACCAACATTATTAGAACTGAGTTCATCTGGTCATTTATCTTGCCTTGTTTCTTACATTACCTCTTCTCTAACGGAATCTTCACATGGCCTCAATGAGACTCAGTTCAGGTCTCAACCAGTGTGAGTCTGAGGCCTGTTAAGACTGTGATGGGTGAAGTCTCCCAGGGAAGCCCAGGTGCCGAAGCCACCTCTCACCCTATCAATACACTAACCTCGACACAGAGGGTGAAGGCGGCCCCCTACAAATCAAAACTCAAAAGTTCAGCTCACATTCTGGAATGGCCCTCCAGCCTCAGAAACTTTAGGGCCTTAGCATCAGGCTTCATCTGGTTTTCAACTAACTCCATTATTTCCTGAAAGAATTCCAGTAGACTTTATAGTCTGTAAATCCATATCTTCTCATCATTCAAAACAAAAACAGAATTACCTGGAAAAACTCAGCAGGTCTGGCAGCATCGGTGGAGAAGAAAAGAGTTGACGTTTCGAGTCCTCATGACCCTTCGACAGAACTCAAGAACTGCTGCCAGACCTGCTGAGTTTTTCCAAGTAATTCTGTTTTTGTTTTGGATTTCCAGCATCCGCAGTTTTTTGTTTTTATCTTCTCATCATTCCCTGTTTTTCCTGAAGATTCTCTTGTTCAGGATCCTTTCCGTTCCTTTACCTTTAAATCTCCTTTTATAAACCTGGGCGGGCTTTGCACAGTAGATCTCGGCAGTAGATTAGATTTATTAACAAAAACTTGTTGACAAGTATGGAAATGACTCAGAAAATAAGCAGTAACAGTGATCAAGAATCAGACAGTATCAACAACATAAGGTTTCTGAAACAAAGATACGGGTGGAGTCTGTATTTAAAAGGTGGTGATTTTCACCATCTCCACAGTAATCATTAAACAGCAAGCCCAGCCTCCAGCTCTGTAGCACACCTTACCTGGTCCTGGGAGAAGGCTGTGAATAGGGTCAGGAAGCTCTTCTGACTTAGCTCCTCCCACTCCATTCGGCAGAAGAAATCCTTTGACTTCCCACGGCAGCCAAAAAACAGGTAGCTACCTAATAATGGAAAACAGAATATCACAACGTGGGACTCTGTGACCATTCCATTACACCAATGCCACTAAAACGCCCTACCATCAATGATTGCAATGTGTGTCTTGAGGCTGTCGCTTCCCCAAGCAACCCCCAACGCTGAAGAATCATTTGGACTCGAAACGTTAATTCTGTTTCTCTCTCCACAGTTGCTGTCAGACCAGCTGAGCTTTTCCAGCACTTTCTGCTTTTATTTCAGCCCCCATGCTGTGTTTGACCAGCTGAGAGGTGGTTTAAATGTAGGACATGCAATTGTTTTGGATAGACCTCATCGTTAGTAATGTCTCAGCATTCAGAAGACAATAAGAATTTTGCTGTTGCTTAATTTCTTTAATCTCTGCAAATCTTTAAGGAGGTGCCTTTTGAGAATGAACACGACATCCCATGTGAGTCAGGTAGCTGTAGGATGCAAGCACAGAGAGGGAGAGGCTCTGTCATTAGGCTAAGGATGTATTGAAGTGGGTGAGTCAATGTGTTTATTTGTGTTGTGGCACATGAACAACAGTTGAACTGATTGATTGTGATGAAAGTAATAACATTGTGACTGGGGAATAAAGCAACTTATTAACCGCACTAATCAGCATCACTTTTAGCCATAGCTTGGTGATTCGGAGAGACTGAAGGAGTACTCATGCTCGAACACAAAGACCATCCCAGAGCAGGGGAGTGTTTTCTTATTACACTCCCAGCTCTGACCGCCATGCTAGTAAAGACAGAACATTGGGCAGCACTTTCGCCTCTGAGTCAGAGGGTTGTGGTTCTAGCCCCACTCCATAGACTGGAGCACAATGCCTGGGCTGACACTCCAGTGCAGTACCAATGGAGCACTGCACTGATGGAGAGGCTGACTTTTGGATGAAATGTTAAACCGAGACCCTATCTGTTCTCTCAGGTGGACGTAAAAGATTCATGGCACTAATTGGAGAACAAAAGGGGAGGTTTCCTGGGTGTCCTGGTCAATATTTATCCCTCAACCAACATGTAATGTTACTAAAAAAAGAGATTATCTGGTAATTTCTCTTTGTGGGATCTTGTTGTGCACAACAGTGGCTAAACTTCATAAGTACTTCATTGCCTGTAAAGTGCTTTGGACATCCTAAAGTTGCGAATGGTCCCATACAAATGAAAATTCATTCTTTTCCTGTAGACTGGCAGACAAGCAGACATTTAGAATATTGCAGACAGTAATAGGTAGTGAGGGCACTACTGACATCAGCCACTTAACCAACAAAATGTGCTTTAAGCCAATAACCTCTGACCTTTCTTTCCCTCCACAACACGTTCCTGTATTGCTGCTCGGAATGGCGCCACTCCTGTGCCAGGTCCAATCATTATAATGGGGCTTTTGATGTCTGTAGGAAATTGCAGCATACCCTTCTTCACCCACAGTGGCACATACACAGCACCTGCAGGTGGAATAGAAGGAGAGTGAGTCATAACAATTAGTCTTTCCAAATGAAGTCAGTGAAAGAGGGAGGGGATCTGAGATTTCAGGGAACACCAACAAACACAATCCCCTCAAGCCAAAAGCATAAAGCATAGCAATATAGGTCAAGATTGTTAGCTTGAGAAAGCAATGTGAATTTCTGCATACGGCCATTCTGAAGCCCCTAAACTGAGGATAAAACATTTTGAGCAAACCAAAAAGGAAGCAGAAGTTTAAAATTTTAAATAGTTTCCTCTACCGCTGCGCACGAAGGTATTTTGGCATTGCATGTGCAATAGCAGGTGGGTGACCATTCCGGAAAGCCAGCTGAAGGATAGAACTGGAGCCAATCTTTACACACTTTTATATTTATTTCTAGAGTTCCTTCTAATCCAGCAACCGCAGTTTTAGTCTGTGTCAATTTATACCTCTTTTGTAAACCCATTACTAATTAAGTACCGCCATTTGAAAGGGTATCAAAAACAAATTAAACAAAAACAAACTTTAAAGGAAAATGAATAACTTAAATTGTCATTCCCAGGATTGACAATGTACAGGAACATAAGTGAATCTCCAGTTAATGCCCACCACCAGCATGCAATTAACACAATTCATAATAATTAACAAATCACTGGCTAGAAAAAATAGTAATTTTAGGCAATAGAACAAGATATTGATAAAGATAAGGCTTCTGTGGCTGTGCATGTTGAGCAATGTTTGATGAGCTAAAGGTTATAAGATGCCCAGTGAGTTAACTCAATGATGAAAGGATCACAAGCTAAAACTTGATGACTTATATGAACTTACAAAATTAGAACTGTGGCAATATATGGATAATGAAAGGACTATAAAGGCAGAACAAACCTCTTAATGTCTGCTACTTTGGGACACCAGGAGACAGAATCTGAATCTAGCCAAGTGTCTCAAGCGTGATTGTGCAGTCCCCTGCTCATATCAGAATAGGTCAGAAAGACTCATGTTAACTGCCAAATTAAGTTCACATGAGCTTCTAACTAATTGAGTAATTTGTTGAACTAACATCTCATTAGTCCATTGGAACCAGTCCTTAATATTTCCTCCATATTGTCACATAACAAAAGAAAGGATGTGAGGATGAATATAACTGTACCACATGAAACATCCTCCATCCTTCACCCTACTCTCTTGCTGAAGTCTGAGACAGGATTTTTACTGAGTTGCAGCTTTGGAGATTCTACACTGCTCTGCCACTGCTGACAAGAGATCCATGGGAGATCCAGTGAGACAAGCAATAAGAGCAGCATTCTTTCCCCCTCACACAAAAATAGGAAACCGTCATAATCCAGGGAAAAGGGAGATGCTTTTTGTTGACACTATTTCTCAGTTATTGTGAGTCAGCATGAATTAGTGGAAGGAAATGAACCCCCAGTGACAGAGAGCATTGTCAGAGATGGAACTTTTGAGAAGGTTTTAGAGTGGAGAGAAAGAACGAGAATAGAGTGGGAGAAATTTTAGAAATTATTTCTTGAAAATGGAGCTAAGGCATATGGGAGCCCCAACACCAAGAGCAGGCTAATGGCAGACAAACAAGACTGCAGATCAATATGATGTCTTGCAGGGTCACGATATAGGGCTGGAGGAGATAGGAAGGAGCATGGTCAATGAGGGATTTATAGACAAGGATTTCAGGCTTTGGGGTACAGAGCTTCAGTGGAAATCAGTGAAGACTGGGCCAATGGACGAATGAAACATTGGAGGTTAGGGTACAGGCAGCTGAGCCACATCCTACTGATAGGTGAGTTGCCACCAAAACCAAACAAGAAGGAATGGAATCACATGAGGGAAGTCCCATGGAGACATCAAGCATGACAAACAGGAAGTCAAAACAAGAATGAGTTTGATCCTCTATTCCACCAAGCGGTTAACCTCAGCCACAGCACCAGGGCTAGGTGCATGTTCTGATAGCTGTTATCTCCCTGCAGGACAGAGGGAAAAAATATATTGGTGAAGATTCACTAGGGCACAATGTATTGAGAGTATGAGAAACAAGTCCATCAATCCCAACAGGAGGATAATGCAGAAACATCTAAGAAGCAAACCCTCACATGATACACTCACATCCCTAAAAACAAACCCATAAATTGGTGTGGGCAGTCCCGGTGTCAACCACCCATTGCTATCTGGCTGTAACCATTGATCTCAACATTACTGAGTTCTGAAGTGGAAATCGACCTTCAAACATCAATTGGTGATCATGGGATTGAGAATCGAGGAATCAACGGGTGAGACTTACTCTGCTGAGGGTTCTGGGATGCTAGCCAACTGGAACACAGGCCACAGCGAGGCTTCTTCAACTTGGTCCTGTACCGAACGACAGCCATCAGAATCTGAATCTGACTAGGATAAGCCTGGGAAACAGAAAGCAGATGGAGAATCTTATATTCACATTGATTTCTATCAGTCATTTCATTGCTCCAGAGACCATTGTTAGGGGTGTAGGGAAAGCTCCATCCAGCACCCCCAGCATGGAAGCCTGAGTGATCATGAGGCATGATTCTAGTACTGTAGCAAGACAATCAGCCAAAGTTACAGTCCCTGCATCTCTCATTGCTATAATATCCCTCATATAGAAGGCCTGTTGCTATTCATCAACACCATATGACTCATGCTGCAATATTACATTACATCAAACTAACAAATGAACATTTGTTGAAAAAAATCAGAGGGAGGGACCAGATTCTGCAGTCAGTGTAGAAACAGGAAAAGGAATTCAGTCAGGGAAGCTTGCATGCATTGCTTCCAATGACTTGTTGGAAGGGCAAACCCAGGTGAAACAAGATTGGGCTCAGCTGGGATATTCTCCAAAGACAAAAACGCTGCCAGCACACACACGGTGTTCTGGAAGCTGCAGATACTGTCTGCCTGGAATCACAAATGAGGAAGAGCTGCTTGGTCAAGTTTTGGAAGGCTGCTGGTTCTGTGGATCTGTACCCCAGGAAGAGTCAATGTCTTCAATGGCAGAATTCCTCCCCAGTTGAAGTGCCTGAGCTTCACACAAGGCACTTGGGTCCATGAGGGCTGCTCTCTGTGTCAAAGGGCCAGGCTGTCCTTTGTAGTCAAACATGCTACAACATATCAATAACATACAAGCAGAAGACAGAGACAGTTTCCTGTTGGCAGGAGACAGCATTTGCTGTTAAGTGTCTGGACACCTACAATATCTCTGCTCTGCTGGTAAATTAACACTCATTTGGGGAACAACACTGTAAAAACATTTAGAATTTCTGAAAGATGCAACTTGCAACTTATTTTAAGTAATCATTCTCAGGCTGTGGGTGTCATTGGCAAGCCGGCATTTGTTACCTATCCTTCTTTGCCCTGAAATAATTGTTTAATATAAATGATCATCTTGTTAGACGTCTTCAGAGAATCGACTTCATTGGAACAGGTGTCACATATAAGAACATAAGAGATAGGAGCAGAAGGTAGTTATGCAACCCCTTGGACCTGCTCTGTCATTCAATTAGAACACGGCTGACCTTCTACGTGAACTCCAATATCAAGCCCTTTCTTTGTATAGGCACAGACCAGATAAGGGCAGCAGGACACTAATGAACTGGTTGAGTCTTTCCAACAATCCAATAGCTTCAAAGTCGCTTTCACTGATACCAGCTTTTTACTTCCAGAGTTACTAAACTGAATTAAAATACTGAAACTGCCACAGTGGAATTTGAACTCAAATTGTCTAGATTATTCGTCCAATAAATATATTCACTACCCTATCAAACACTGAACCTTTTCACCCTGCACGCATAAAGGTGAAACCACCTGATTTTCAGTTCCGATGGGTTCTATAAAGGGTAACCTATATGTAAAGCCAGTTTGATGCCTGGACAGCAAGCTGAAAATCTACCCCATGTTAAACAATAATTTCTCAAATGAATACAATGAAGGAGTGGGGTACTTACCAACTGTGAAGAAGCAATGGAGAATGCCCGTGGTCGGATTTCGGGAATGAGGTCGAAGAGATAGTCAGGTGGAATGACAGAAGTAGTTTGAGGAAAATCATACAGAATCTAGGAAAGAACACAGGAATTTCAGAACTTTACAGAACTGAATGTACACCCAATGAGAGCAGAAACAACTATTTCATTAAAAAGCACTTTGCTTTTCTGAGAGCATTTCAGAAAACTCTGCCTTTTGTCCTGGAGCTGAACTGCTGGGTTACAGCAGAATGCACTGAGAAACTTGTACTGTTCGGTCTCCTCTAAGTTGTTCCTTCAAATTTCTTCCCTTACCAATTTTTAGATGAAGCTGCTGCTTCCAGCCATTCGTTTATGAGGAGAAAGCTGGAGGTAACAGGAACATCCTACTCCTTCTCTCATGTCTTCCCTTAGTTCTGGATAATTGGCTGCCTCAACCTTGAATAGACATCCCTTCCAAGCTCCTTCTTCCTCCTAAGGCATCCCACCTCCTCCCACCTACCTAAGAAGTCCCACCTCAGAATAGGTAGCCTCCAGGACCACCCTCCTAGACCAATGGCTGCCAAACCACTGAAGCTACCCCTGTCTTAACTCACATGAACAATGATCCCCCTCAACAGTGGAAGACCTTGGGCTGTGGATCACAGTTTCTGTCCACCAACTGCTCCCGTAGACTTTGCAACTTCAACCCTTAACCCCAGAGTGCTTCCTATCTCTGTAATCTCCTCCTGCCCTCCATAATATGTGCACTCCTCTAGTTCTGGTGTCTTGCACATCCGCAGTTTTCTTTGCTCAACCCTTGGTGGCTCTGCTTTCAGCTGCTTCGGCCCTAAGCTCTGGAATTCCCTTGTTAAATTTCTGTCTCTCTCTACCTCCCTTTCATCTCTTAAGAGGCTGCTTAAGATCTACAGCCTTGACCAAATTTTTGGTCACCTGTCCCAATATCTCCTTATGTGGCTCAGTGTCACATTTTGTTTGGTAACATTCCTGTGAAGCACATTGAGACATTTTACTCTATTAAAGGTGCTATATAAAGGAGGATTGTTGTCTCCTCTCGCCTACCTCCAAGGTGGTCCTGCGAAGCCTGTTGCAGTAGCTGTACAACTCCTCCTGGCCCTCAGCTGAGCTGAATTCCTTTAGCTTCTCCTGCTCCATCTCATCAGGTGAGAAGTATGACAAGAGATCGAAGAAGGAACGTCGCGGGACACAGTTAATATCCAGGTAACGTTCCACCAGGTACTGAACTGTACAGGGCTGTGGTAATCGAGCAGGAAGTGGTGTTGCTGAACAAGAAGTGTGTGGGGTGTCAGTCACAACAGCAGGAGATAAAAGGGAAGGCCAAAGGCAGGTTTGATCGCAAATCACAATGAAGCGGAACCCTCATTATACCTTATTCCCCACACATTTAATAAATCTGTGTGTGTGCTTCGTACACAGATTGTCAAATAAGATCTTGACCAAATAACCTCTTGGCACATGCACTAGCAGCTTCTGATTCCAACAGAGTGAACAGCAGTTTTAGAGGAACAGTAAGCTTAAAGTGCAGGGCAATGAAAGACAAGCGGCCAAAATATTGTTTTATACAGGTTTATTGTAACTTCCTTGCTTTTGCACACTGCTCCTATTTATAAAGCCCATGATCTTGTATGTTGTATTAACTGCCTTCTCAACTTGTCCCGCCACATTCAATGATTTGTGCACAGATACCCTCGGGTCACTCTGCTCCTGCAGTCCCTTTAGAAATGGACCCTTTATTTTATTTTGCCTACCCTTATTCTTCCTACCAAAATGAATCAGTTCACTCTTCTCTGCATTAAATTTCATCTGCTGCTTGTCTGCCAAATCCATAGCCTGTCTATATCCTTTTGAAGTTTATCACTATCCTCCTCACAGTTCACAATACTTTCAAGTTTCATGCCATCCACAAATTTTGAAATTGTGCCAAAGTGTAGGTAATTAATATACCTCAAGAAAAGCAGTGGTCCTAACACTGGGGTATCGCACTGTATACCTTCCTACGGTCCAACAACAACTATTCTCTACTATCCACTGTTTCTTGGTACACAACCAACTTCACATCAGTGTTGCATTTTATTCCATGGGTTCCGACTTTGCTGATGAGCCTGTTACATGGCACTTTATCAAATGCTTTTTGGACGATCATGTAAACCACATCAACCCTCTCTGTTACCTCATCAGAAAACTCCAGCAAGTTAGATAGCGTGACTTGTGCTTAACAAATCTGTGCTGACTTTTCTTTATTAATCCACATTTGTCCAAGCGACCGTTAGTTCTGTCCCGAATTATTGTTTCTAAAAGTTTTTCCACCACCGAGATTAAATTGATTGGCCTGTAGTTGCTGGCACCCTTTTTTGAACAAGGGTATAACATTTGCAATTCTCCAGTCTTCTGGCACTATCCCTGTGTCTAAACAGGATTGGAAGACTATGTCTAGTGCTTTATTTCCCTCAGTGTCCTTGGATGCATATAATCTGATCCTAGTAACTTATGAAGTAAAACCAGCCTATCTAATGCCTCCTTTTTATCAATTTTCAGCCCATCCACTATCTCAACTACCTCCTCTTTCACTGGCTTGGGACTTCTTCCTTAGTAAAGATGGATGCAAATTACGCATACCCCAGCTATGCCCTCTGCTTCCATGTGTAAATCCCTCTTTTGGCCCCTTTTGGCTCCACTCCTCCTTTTACCACTGTTTTACTATTTATATGCTTAAGATGACTTTTGGATTCCATTTCGTGTTAGCTGCCAGTCTCTTTTCATACTCTCTTTTTATCTATCTTATTTCTTTTATCACATTCCTCTGAGCTTTCTATATTCTGCCTGGTTCTCGACTGGAATATCAACCTGACGTCTGTCATTTGCATGCTTTTTCCACTTCATCTTACTATTTCCTCTGTCATTCAGGGAGTTTGGATTTTTTTGCCCTACTTTTTCCTCCTCTTTGAAATGCACCCCGACTGTAAGAGTTCACAGTGTTGAGTATACACCAGACTAGAACTAGGGAACACCATTTAAGAATTAAGAGGCCTCCCTTTTAAGAAGGAGATGAGGAGAAATTGTCTCTTAGAGGGTCATTATCCTGTGGAATTCTCTTCCTCAGAGAGAAGTGGGGGCTTGGTAACTGAATTTATTCAAGGCAGAGTTAGATTTTTGATAGTCACAGGAGTTAAGGGTTATGGTTATGGCGGGGTGGTGGGGTCAGACAGGAAAGTGGAGTGGAGACCACAATCAGTTTGAGGCTGCATTTAAATAGTTGAATCCCCAGCTCTGATCCTTGTGGCATTCAACTAGTCACAGCCTGCCAACTTAAGAATGTCCCAGTTATGCCTACTCTTTGCTTCCTGTCTGTTAACCAATCCTCTATCCATGCTAGTGTATTACCCCCATCTCCATGAGCCCTTATCTTGCCCATTAACCTTTTGTGTGGCACCTTATCAAATGCCTTTTGGAAATCCAGGAATACTACATTTACTGATTCTCCTTTATCTATTATTAGCAGTGCAAAGTTCTTGATCGTTTACAGGTGTTCTCTGATTTCACTGTCCTGATTTTAAATCACGGGTCTATGGTCTGCAGAATGAGGAACTGGGGAACGTGAACCAATGTGACAGTGAAATGTTGACATAGGGTTTTCCCATTAGAAATGTTGACCTGAAATGTTTATATTCTAAAAGTTGAATAAAATCATTACTGAAAAGTGGTGAGACAGTAAGGATAATAATTATATCCCATATGCAAGACTTGTAATATATTATTACCTCCTCCAAGTTTTTACATCCCTGTTAAGTCTGTTTATCTGTAAACAGTATTGCACATGGATGGATTTCATGGAAATTTGGTAGAGAGGTAGGGTATGGCCCATGGAAGGATTAATTTTTGGCCAAGTTGTGGATCTGGACCTTGGAATTGTTTTAAAGCATCTGTTAACATTGGGAGATAGAGCAAATTGACTGTTTTTTAAAAGAATGTTGTGGGTTGTTTGATTCAAAATTTTGTTGACTGTTTTAGAATATTGTGAATTGTCTCAGCTGCTATGGCGGAATTTGTCATAGTTGTCAAAATGTGAGCAGAGTTTTCAGAGCAAGTTGTTGGATGTGCATTGACCTGAAGCCAATAAGATGGAAGCGCTGAATAAAAAGATTCCTTTTTTCAACTTTGCTGTCACAGCGTATCAACCATGCAGGGAAAAACCTCAAGGAAGAGCTGTATAATTGTAATAACATTGAGTTAACACATCATGGCAGGTGTATGCGCTCTATGGAGTGCCCTCTTCACTTGTTGGTAGATTTGATAACAAGGATACTTCATTAGCAGAGGGCTGGTTTATTTTCAGAAACAGCTGTTCCTTATTTGAAATGCTTCACCTTAGGCGTTGTGAATAAATTCACTTTTAATACTTGCATTCAATATTAACCAACAATCAGTGGAAAAGATATCCAACCTGAATCATTGGGTTTCAGCAGAAATGTTTTGCATGGATTGAGTCGAAGGAGCTGACAGAACTGCTCAACACTCTCCAATGAGTTTCGAGGTTCAATCATGGCCACATCCCCTGCTGAGTACCTGCAGGTCAAAAGGAAAAAATAACTGGGAAAGTAGGATTCTAGGGTCAATGCAATAAACCTGTCTGAGCTTTAAAAACTAAGTTCACTGCTGAGGCCTCAGCTGAAGTATTGGGCACCACACTTTAGGAAGGATGTTAAGAGCTTCGAGAGGATGCAAAGGGATTTATTATAATAATAACTTGCAAACGTGAACTGGATAAATACTTGAAGTGAATAAAATTACAAAACTATATTCTAAAAGTTGAATAAAATCATTACTGAAAAGCGATGAGACTGTAAAGATAATATGTACAATAATTATATCCCATATGCGAGAGGAGGGCTATGGGAAAGAGGAGGGCTATGTGACTTAAATAAAAACAAAAAGTGCTAGAAATACTCAGCATTTGTGGCAGCACTGTGGAGAGAGAAATAGAAATGAACTTTCATCAGAACTGGGAAAAATTAGAGAAGTAACAGGTTTTAAGCAAGTGAAAGGGTGGGGGGAGGGTGAGAAAAAGAACAAAAGGGAAGGTCAGTGATTGGGTGGACGGCAGGAGAGATTAAATGACAAACGAGTTGATGGTGCAAGGACTAAGGGAGTAGTAATGGGACAAGTAAAGAAACAAAGGATGTGCCCAGAGGTCATGAACGGCTGATGTCTGAAAGCACAGAAAAAGGAAGGAAAGGAGAAAGGAAGAAAAAGCAAACTAGCAAAAAAGAAACAAAATTTGAATGTTGAACTCAATGTTGGGTCCACAAGGTTGTAAACTGCCTTGGTAACATCAAGCTGGGGATATTACTGGGCTGTAACTTCCGACTAGCATCAGAAAGTGCTGGCCCACAGGAATTAGAAGAAAAAAATACCTACTCACCTGGTCGTGAAAACTGCATAGCCACTTCCATTTGCCGGAGCTGCTTAGGGCCTGCATCAAAAGAATCCTTGCAGGCCCCAGTGAAGAGTAGATCCACAGGATTCAAGGAGGCCATGCCCCCTTTTTTTACAGAACTTGCTGCCATAAAGCAGGTAAGTTTAAAGGGCCAGGGAAATTGACAGGCCGGGGAAGATAAGTGTCTAAGGTAAGTGGATAGGATTTGGGGGGTGGGGGGTCCGGACGTCAGAGGGTGTCTGGAGATCGGAGGAGCGGTCCAGAGTTCAGTGTGTCGGGGGGTTAGGGCCTGGAGGTTGGGAGGGGTCTTGAGGTTGCGGGTGTTCCGGGGGTCACGGGGATCCAGAGTTCAGGGGGTGTCTGGAGGTCGGGGTGGTCCAGAGGTCATGGTGGGTCCAGAGTTTGCGGAGGGGGTGTCCGGATGTCGGGGTGGTCCAGAGGTCATGGGAGTCCGGAGTTCGGGGGGGGGGGGGGGGGTGTCCAGAGGCTGGGAGTGGTCCAGAGGCCGGGGGTGTCTGCGGGTTGGGGGGTGGTTGGGGGGGGGGGGGGGGGGGGGGGGGGGTGGAGTGGAGAGAGTCTGGAGGTCAAGTGAGGGATCCGGAGGTTGGTCAGGGTCAGGGAGCCTGGAGGTCAGGGGTTGGAGGTCTGGGAAGGGGCAGGGGGGAGGGTGTTCCAGGTGGGGGAGTCCAGAGATGTCGCCAGAGGGTTGGGGGGGAAATGGAGTGGAGCGAGTCCCGTGGGATTGGTCTGGGTATTTACATGAGGTACACAGAAGTTAGAAGAGGTTTTAATTCTTCTCGCTTTTTCTGGGTAACTATTGGTATAACCCTGATGGAACCGTTGAAGTTTGCGATTTAAATCGCATTTTCAGATGGTTCCCAGTGCGGTGTCCAGTGTCCAGAGGAAGTTAACACTTCTGAGCAATTGCCATGCAAACCCTTACCTGGGAACTTACCAGAGGATTCCCCAGCGCATCTTTGGGGTACCCCCTCCAAATCCAACGCTAGGGAGTGCGGAAGTAAGGGGCCCATATTAATTAGTGGCCTCTGGAAAGGATGCTATTGACATAACAGAGATCAGATACTGTGGTCTCTGCTCAGTTTACTGGGTGCTCTCTGCAAAGTTTTAAAGTTCAATTTGTTTATTTGGGATACAGATTTAGATATTTCTTACTCAATGCTGGAGCCGGTGATATCGAAGGTGATGAGCCGCACATCCTGGAAGTGGGTTTCATCTGTGACCCTTTCATTAGAGATCATCTGCGCAGGGAATGGGTGGAGCTGTGAGGGTGGGCATTTAGTTTGTCTGTTTGTGTCACATGGTTCCACTGAGACACCTTTGGCTGCATCATCCTCAAATTGAAAGCTGTATTTCGATGGCAATCTACGCAAGGAATAAGATGATGCACAAAGTTAAACATTACATACAAAAGGACGCAAATATTTATAATACACACAGGCTAAAGTACTTCTCATAATAAAAAGGAAATAAATCCGATCTTCACTGCCGTCCCAGTCACACAAGCAAAGCACTGCTGCGCATGTCACAATCCATCACAGAAGCTGTCCACCTGATGAAGTCTGCTGAAAGCTTCAGCTTTAGAAAAACAGAAAACAGGACCAGGAGTAGGCCACTCTGCCCTTCGAGCCTGCTCTGCTATTCAATAAGATCATGGCTGATCTGACTGTAACCTCCTGCCTATCACTGGTAACCCTACTGTTTATCAAGAATCTATCTACCTCTGCCAAAAGACTCTGCTTCTACGCCTTTTGAGGAAGAGAGTTCCAAAGACTCACCACACTCCAAAAGAAAAAATGTCTTCTCATCTCTGTCTTAAATGGTCGACCCCTTATTTTTAAACAATGATCCCTAATTCTAGATTCTTCCACAAGAGGAAACATCCTCTCCACATCCACCCTGTCAAGGATCTTAGGTTTTAATCAAGTTGCCTCTTACTCCTCTAAACTCCAGGGATACAAGTCTAACCTGTCCAACCTTTCCTCATAAGACAACCTGCCATTCCTGGTATTAGTCTAGTAAAACTTCTCTGAATTGCTTCTAATGCATTTACATCCTCCCTTAAATAAAGGAGACCAATATTGTATGCAGTATTCCTAACGTGGTCTCACCAGTGTCCTGTATAATTGAAGCATAACCTCCCTACTTTTATATTAAATTCCCCTCGCAATAAATAACATTCTATTAGCTTTCCTAATTACTCGCTGTGCCTGCATACTAGCCTTTTGTGATTTATGTACTAGGACACCCAGATCCCCCTAAATCTTAGTGCTCTGCAATTTCTCACTATTTACATAATATGCATTTTTTTTCTTCTTCCTGCCAAAATGGAGAATTCCACATTTTCTCACATTATATTCCATTTGCCAGATCTTTTTCCACTCACTTAACCTATCTATCTGTGTCCCCTTGTAGCCACCTTAAGTCCTATCACAGCTATTTCTGGGGTGTTACTTGTATCCTCCAAAGTGAAGACCAATGCAAAATACCTGTTCAATTCATCTGCCACTTCCTTATTTTCCATTATTAATTCCCCGGACGCACTTTCTATAGCGCCAATGCTCACTTTGTTAACTCTTTTCTTATTTAAATATATATAGAAACTTATATCTAGCTACCCTTCTCTCATACTCTAATTTTTCCCATCTTACTAAGCTTCTTGTCATTCTTTGCTGTTCTTTATATTCTGTCCAATCTTTTGACCTGCCATTCTTCTTTGTGCAATTATATGCTTTTTCTTTAAGTTTGATACTGTCTTTAACTTTTTTAGTTAACCACAGATGGTGGGTCCACCCCTTGGAATTTTTTCTTTCATTGGAATCTGTTCTATATATTCTGAAATATCCCTTTAAATGTCTGTCACTGCATCTCTATTAACCTTTCCCTTAACCTCATTTCCCAATTCACTTCAGCTAGCTCTTCTTTCATTCCACATAATTGCCCTTATTTAAGTTTAAAGTACTAGTCTTGGACCCACTCTTCTCTCCTTCAAACCGAATGTAAAATCTGTTCACTGCTTCACTATCAGGTTTTCAATTAATCCTATCTCGTTGCACAATACCAGTTCTAGTATAGACCATTCTCTGGTTGGCTCCAGAATGTGTTATCCTAAGAAACTATCCTGAAAACACTCTATCAACTCTTCATCTAGGCTACCTAAGTCCATCTGATTTTTCCAGTCTACGTATAGATTAAAATCCCCATGATTATCACTGTACCTTTCCGACAAGCTCCCATTATTTCTTCCTTTATACTCTGTCCTACCATTACAATTAGGGGGCCTGTACTCCACTCTCATAAGTGATTTTTTGCCTTTGTCACTTCCCATCTCAACCCACACCGCTTCTACATCCTGTTTTCCTGAACTTAGGTCATCCCTCTCTGCTGTGCTAATACCATTGTTAATTAGCAGAGCTACCCCTCCACCTTTTCCTAGTTTCCTGTCCTTCCTAAAAGTCATGTACCCTTCAGTATTTAGGTCCCAATCTATGTCATCCTGTAGCCATGTGTCATCCTGCAGGATTCATGAAAGGTGCTGTAAATAGTTCCTTTCTTCTCAAAAACAGTCTAATGAACCAGGCCTTTGTGTACTGTTCCGAATCCCCTGCTCCATACACACCCGCCATCTGTTTCCCTTTCTATATCTACCAAGAAAGTGCTTCGGAGCTTTGTTTTCATAAAAGTTGCTACATAAATGCAAGTCATTGTTGCTGTATTCTAGCCTCCCCAAGCACTGCAAAGAATTACAGAAAATTTACAGCACAGAAACAGGCCATTCAGCCCAACTGGTCAATTTTAGTATTCATGCTCCATAGGAGACTATCTCACCCGAACAATATACCCTTCTGTTCCTTTCTCCCTCATGTTCTTATCTGGCTTCCCCTTAAATGTTATTGAAATCTATGTTATTTGCTTCAGTCATGCTTTGTAGTAATGAGTTCCACATTCTAACCACTATTTGGGTGAAGAAGTTCCTCCTGAGTTCTTTATTGGATATATTAGTGACTATCTTAGATTTAGTGGCTCCTAGTTTTGGTCTCCCTCGCAAGTGCAAACATGTTCTCCAGCCTATTGAATCCCTTCAGCGCTTTAAACATCTGTGTAATGTCACATCTTAGCCTTCTCTTTTCTAAGGAAAAGAACCCCAGATTTTCCTGATGGTTACAACCCCTCAGTCGGTACCATCCTTGTGAATTTTTTTTGCACTGTCTTCAGTGCCTCAACGTTTTTTTTTAGATACAAAGACCAGAAATGTGAACAGTATTGTTTAATCAAGGTTCTTTTTGATAAGAGTAAAATACTGCAGATGCTGGAAATACGAAGAAAACCCAGAAAATGCTGGAAAAACTCAGCAGGTCTAACAGCATCTGTGGATAGAAAAAACAGAGTTAACATTTCGAGTTCTTAGCCAAAGAGAAGTAAAAATGTAATGAAATTTATACTGTTTAAGCAGGGGGGAGCAAGTGAAACTGGACGGTGGAGGCAAGGGAGAGGTTGCCAGAGATGTCATGGACAAAAGGACAAAGGGGTGTTAATGATGGCGATTCTGGCTTAAGGAGGTGCTGATGGTGGCATTAAGATTAGAAAGCAGAATGTGATAATTGCAGGACAAGGGTAAGCAGTCTAGAAAGAACAACATGAACAAGTGACAGATGGTCCTTGTGGGGGTGCGATGGGGGATGGGGACGGCAGTGGGAAAAAAGATTGAAAATAGGATAAACGTGGGGATAAAACAAGGAATAAAAATGAAAATAAATAAAAATAAAAATAAGTGGATAAAAAATACAAATTAAAAGTGAAAAAATAAAAATTAAAAAATGAGAATGAACATTGAAAAGGGGGGGGGGTTAAAAGGGAGTGAGGATGGAGGAGAGAGTTCATGATCTGAAGTTGTTGAACTCATTGTTAAGTCCAGAAGGCTGTAAAGTGCCTAATCGGAAGATGAGGTGCTGTTCCTCCAGTTTGCGTTGGGCTTCACTGGAACATTGCAGCAGCCCAAGGACAGAAATGTGGACATGACAGCAGGGTGGTGTGTTGAAATAGCAAGCAACAGGAATGTGTGGGTCATGCTTGCGGACAGACTGTAGGTGTTCCGCAAAGTGGTCACCTAGTCTGCATTTGGTCCCTCCAACGTAGAGGAGACAGCATTGGGAATAGCGAATGCAGTAGACTAAATTGAAGGAGGTGCAAGTGAAGCGCTGCTTTACCTGAAAGGAGTGTTTGGGCCCTTGGAAGGTGAGGAGGGTGGAGATAAAGGGGCAGGGGTTGTACCCTCTGCGATTGCATGGGAAGGTGCCATGGGAGGGGGATGAGGTGTTGGGGGTGATGAAGGAGAGGACCAGGGTGTCCCAGAGGGAATGGTCCCTAAGGAATGCTGACAGGGGGCTTGAAGGGAAGATATTATTGGTGGTGGCATCATGCTAGGGGTGGCGGAAATGGCGGAGGATGATCCTTTGAATGCAGAGGCTGGTTCATGGCACTTTACAGTCTTCCAGACTTAACATTGAGTTCAACAACTTCAGATCATGAACTCTCTCCTCCATCCTCACCTCCTTTTTATCCCCGTTTTTTAAGATACATTCTCATTTCTTAATTTTTATTTTTTCATTTTAAAATTATTTTTATCCACTTATTTTTATTTATTTTCATTTTTATTCATTGTTTTATCCCCACCTTTTATGTTATTTTCAATCTTTTTTCTCACTACCATCCCTTACCCCACCCCACCCCCACTAGGACATTCTGTCACTTGTTCATGTTGTTCTTTCCAGAGTGCTTATCCTTATCCTGCCATTATCACGTTCTGCTTTCTGATCTTAATGCCATCATCAGCACCTCCTTTAGCCAGTATCACTATCATTAACCCCTTTGTCCTTTTGTCCATGACATCTCCGGCAATCTCTCCTTTGCCTCCACCTATCACTGGCCTTCTATCCACTTCACCTGCTCCACCCTCCTTTCATAAGTTTCATTACATTTTTTCTTATCTTTAGCTCTGAAGAGTCATATGGATTTGAAACGTTAACTCTTGTTTTTTTCTCTCCACAGATGCCATTAGACCTACTAAGTTTTTCCAGCATTTTCTGTTTTTGTTTGAGGATCTGTGTAGGTTTAACATAACTTCCCTGCTTTTTAATTCTATTTCTCCAGAAACAAACCCAGTGCTTTGTTTGCAATTTTTGAGATCTTGTTAACCTGCGTTGTTATTTTTAATGATTTGTGAATCTGTACTCCTAGGTCTTCTGCCCTTGGATACATTTTGTGAAGAGCATATGGCCTACTTACTCCTACAAAAATGCACTATTTCATGCACATCTACATTGGAATTCATTTGTCTGGAGGCCAGAGACAGTTGCCTCCAATCTGTAACTCCATGCATCTATAGCAGGAATCTGAGGATCCATGGAGATGGCACTGCCTTGAGGTTCTGTCTGAGTGGCCCTCTTCCAAGTATTCTGCATAGTGCAGGATAGACTACAGTGATGCAAAACCACAGTATTGCAGATGTGGGTAACAGAATCCTCCAAATGACCTTCCATCTACTACAGTGTCATCACAGTCTTCTCCACCAGCACCAACACCTGCAGACAATCTGCTGCACAATATTGGACACACTGTCCTGCAGGGATCAACCTTCCTTTAAAGCCAGGGTGCATGAGATCTGGATCCCCAGGCACATGCTTACTCTCTGATCAAGCAACATGCCCACTCTCTGATCAAGCAACATGCCCATCTCCAACCCCTCCAATCTGAGGATTTGCACAGCTTCCTCCTTGTAGCGAATGAGAGATCACAGGTTTAGAGACCCACTTCCCAGCACCTACTGACTGCCCTCTTTCACAGCATGTTGAAAAGCTCAGTTGTAAGCAGGTAGCCCAAAATGATGTAATGACTATGACAAGCAACTGCATTCCAAGTGACTCTTTGTGCATTGATACATATTGGGAAATGGGATTGCAGGTTATGGAGATACAAACAGAGCTGTCTGAGTCATGTGCAGATTAGAGAGCACAGAGACAGTGGATGGGTGAGTTCACAATTGAGATGGGAGAAGGTCTGGTTCTCCATATGACTTTTACTTATTCCAGCCTTCCATTTGTTCTTAATGGTCTAACATTCTGTCAAGAACCTACTAAGTTTTGCATTGATGAAACATAAGAACAAGGTGCCTAACTCCCTTCTCGCTCTGTTGTACTCACATGACATCATCACCAAGCACACTTAGCCCTGGCAGCAGAGGGTAGATATTCAAGGCTTGTTCCCAGAACTGCTTTAACCAGGGATCAATTACAGCATCGGGTCTGGACAGGAGAAAGCAGTTAAATCAAGATCAATTCATCACTCTGGAGCAGTTTTGTAAACTGCTGGTAACAGATGGTATGAAGATTTCATCAGAAAATAGAACAAATTACATTAACTGGACAGGTTTCAGCAAGTAGGGCAACGACAGGAGGTAAGGTCCAATCTGTGTACTGAGGAAATTGAGACATTGAGAGACAAAACTAAAGTGAGGCTCGAATAGCTCACATGAGAAATAATGGATATTTGGGAGCGAGCTGCAGGCAGGAATCTAATCAAGGATGCAGAATGCTAGTTAACATAGCAGGTCATAGGCTAGTGTTCAACTGAATAGTTTGTGTAACATGATTAACCAGGAGAGCAAAGGTCATGTTGATGAGGAGCTGCCATTAAATAATGGCATTTGTTTATTTATAAGCCACACACGCTTTGTTCTGAGGTTCTGCTGTTTAGTCTGTCCTGAGTCTGTACGATAGAGGCAGTAGGGTAGTAAGACAATCGCAAACCAATGCAAACGCCTCTTTGCCAAGCTTTAGCTTTGTAGAGTTACTGTCATTTTGATATTACACTTCAGGCATTCCCATTCTGTTGCTCGTGCATCTCAACTTTAGTTTCCTTATCGCTGTGCGTACGCAGCTCATGTTCCCACAAAGTGTCTCTCCCAGCACCCAGCATGAAAGGTGAGTGAATGACCCAAGGACAGAAGAATGCCACATGAAGATGTTAAGTGTAAGTCCACGAATACCAAAGTCATTTCTAGGTCTCAATGTCGTAAACTTTATCAAGTGCATTTAATTAAATTCATAAAAGTAGTCACTAGGTAGTATATAAAGTATAGGGGATAGGAATCAGGGCTCAAAGAGAAATGGATTGTTGATGAGGCAGATTTCACAACACACACTGGGCTCAAACTTTAAACATTCACCTTCACTTGGTGTGCCATTTTTAGCAGCAAACCTGTTCCATTAACAAATCAGCATGCTTGAAAGATATAGAGGAGATACTTAGAGAGCACTCTTACCCCAGGTCATGTTGATCATCGCCCAATCCCACAGGCAGCAGTCCATTTGATCCCAGCTGAATCAAACGTTTACTCAGCTTCTTGGCAACAAAGTTAAACCTTTAAATTAGTGTAAAAAAAAATCATTTTTTAAAAACTGAAAAAGCATGCACTGTAGAAGCCCAAGTCGCTTTAAAAAGTTATTCAAGTTCAAACAAAGTTCCTCACTTGTGGTATTAAAGTCACATTATTCACTGTGTTAACATTTAAATATTCTGGAATCATTCATCTGATCAGACTTTGGGCTTTTAGGGTTCTTCAAACCTTAGAATTGTCACTTTACTTGGAGATTGAAGAGAATAGTGAGAGAGAGAGAGATAAAGAAAGAGAAAAATAGGGGAGCAAATCTGCAATTAAATCACAGAGATGTCTAAGAACTATAGAGTGGTGATAGGGACCTTTAATTACACAAATATCAATTGAGATAATGATAAAAGGAAAGGAAGAGGAGGAATTCTTAAAATGTGTTCAGGAGAAATTCCTTTACTAGTATGTTCTTGATCCAACTTGGAAGGAGGCATTGTTAGATCTAGTACTTGGTAGTAAGGTGGGCCTAATGAACCTAGTGACTATGGGGAACATTTGAATAAAAGTGATCATCATATTATTAGGTTTAAATTAGTAATGGAGAAGAGTAAAGAACAATCTAAAGTAGAACTTCTAAGTTGAAAGAGGGCTAACTTCAATGGGATGAGAGGGTAATCCAGTCGAGGTAAAATGGAACCAAAGACTGACAGAAAAAACTGTAATGGAACAAAGGGGGATCTTTAAGGAAGAGATTTTTCAGATAGTGTTTAGGTACATCCCTGGATGACAGGGGAGGTAGGGAACATAATGAAATAAAAAAATGAATATAAAACATAATAAAATAAATAAAATGAAATTTAAAAAAGAGGGTGTATGATGCATGTCAGGTGAATTCTTCAAGTGAAAACCAGGCATGCAACCAGTAAGCCAATTCCACTATTAGGGGCAAAGAAAATAACTATGCTTCGAGGTGCAGGACAAAGCTAGAATACGTAATGAGTACTTAGTTTCGGTGTTTACTGAGGAAGAGGATACTGACAAAATATTGATAGAAGTGTAGACGGTAGAGGTAATGGATGTGATGAAAACTGAGAGGCAGGATGTACTTGAAAAGTTGGCTATGCTTGGAGTATATAAGTTGCCTTGGCTGGATGGTTTGCATTCCATGTGGTGAGGGAAGTGGGGACAGAAATAGTGGAAGGGCATTGCCATAATCTTCCAATTTTCCCGAGATATGGGGGGTACCAGAGAATTGGAAAGTAGCAAACATAACACCCCCACTCAAGGGTGCAAGGACATTCCTAGGAACTACATTCCTAGTAACTACATGCTGGTCAGTTTAACATCAGCGTTGGATAAGGTTTTAGAAACAATACTCAGGGGAAACTTTAACAGGTACTTGGATAAGTTTGAGTTGTATAAAGAAAGGCAATATGGATTTTTGAAAGGCAAATCGTGTTTGACTAATCTAACTGAATTTTTATAAAGTAACAGAGAAGGTTGATTAAGAATTTTTTTTTTATATTCGTTCATGGGATATGAGCGTTGTTGGCTAGACCGGCACTTATTGCCCATCCCTAATTTCCCTTGAGAAGGTGGTGGTGAGCTGCCTTCTTGAACTGCTGCAGTTCCTGTGGTGTAAGTATACCCACAGCGCAGTTAGGGAGAGAGTTCCAGAATTTTGACCCAGCGACAGTGAAGGAATGTAGTTCCAAGTCAGAATATTATGTGACTTGGAGGTGGTGGCCCATCACGTCAGCACCGGCTCTTCAAGTAAGCAATTCACCTAGTGCCATTCTACCACCTTCTCCCTGTAACCCTGCACATTCTTCCTTTACAGGTAACAGTCTAATTCCCTCCAGAATGATTCAATTGAACCTGCCTCCACCATACTCTCAGGTACAGCATTCCAAACCCTAACTGCTTGCTGAGTGCAAAAGCTTTTCCTCATGTCACTTTTTCTTCATTATGAATTATTTTAAACCTATGCCCTCTCGTTCTCAATCCTTTCACAAGTGGGAACAATTTCTTCCTATCTACTCTGTCCTGACCCCTCATGAGTCGTGGTAAATGGTTATTTTTCAAACTGGAAGATGGTAGACATTGGTGTTCGCAAGGGTCAGTACTAGAATCACTTTGTTTTTTGATACATATAAATGACCTGGATACTAGAATAGAGAGTAAAATTTCAAAATTTGCCGAGAGAGGGGAAGAGCAAGAGAGGGGGGACGAGCGAGAGGGGGGACAAGCGAGAGGGGGGACGAGCGAGAGGGGGGACGAGCGAGAGGGGGGACGAGCGAGAGGGGGGACGAGCGAGAGGGGGGACGAGCGAGAGGGGGGACGAGCGAGAGGGGGGACGAGCGAGAGGGGGGACGAGCGAGAGGGGGGACGAGCGAGAGGGGGGAAGAGCGAGAGGGGGGAAGAGCGAGAGGGGGGAAGAGAGACTCCGCAATTGGCAGGAGAAATAAAGTAAGGCCGTGATCAGTAGCAGGAAGAAGTTGTGATTGGCAGGGGAGAGAGAAAGAGAGGCCATAATTGGCAGAAGGGAGAGTAGCTGCATTGGCAGGACAGAGAGAGAGAGAGAGAGAGATGGGTTGTGATCTTTGGGAGTCTGTTGGGGTGAGGTGGGGTGGCAGTAGGGGGTTAACAGAGACAGAGTGGCTGATTGGCTGGAGGGAGACGGAAGGTTTGTTTCAGGGGTTGGACATGGATCATTCCTGTTCCTCTTGGCCCTCAGGCAATGCCACAAACGGCACTTACCTTTGAGAGCTGCTGACTCCTGCCTCCTTTTCACTCTGAGTTTCTGGGGCCCTGGGAAACCTGGCCAGCATTGTGGGAGCCTGATTTAAATATGTTAATGAAGAGTCCAGCCTCTCGAAGATGGGGCAGTCATAAGCCTTGCTAACCACTGTCATCAAAATGGCGTCAGGAACATGCACATCGGGTCAGAGTCACATTTTTAACGGTTTAACCCCTCCCCCTCCTCCACCCTCAACCTTTTCCCGCCTGTCCTGCGGTTGATAATATCAATGTCTCTTTTCTCCACTGGGTTCCATGTTACAATTCCCTCAGCACTGACACGACTGAGGGATATCCTGGTCTTGGTTTGTACATACTGTATGTTTAGGGATTGTATTCAGGTACCAGCAGATAAGGCTGTTGTATTCTGCATTACCAGACATGTCATCCTTTGAATTAGATGCTAAGCCAAGAGCTTATCTGTATCTTCACCCAATCCATCCTGATTATCTTTAAATCAGATGAATGAGAGAAGTGATACTTTGCAAATCTATTTTTTCCCTTTGTGAACTGTCTCACTTCCCCTCCACTCCCAAAGACGCTGACTTACTTCTATGGTACTGCTCCACAGAGAGTGGCCAATTGCCCAGTATACTGCATCAACCTCAACAGTGGGCACTGACAGGTTATTTGACAGCAGCAGGTATCCCATCCTCCTCGAAGATTCACACATCCATTTCCTGCAGTTGGCGAGCAACTGTTGGAATCATGACAGATTTTCCTTTTCTCTATCCAACAGGGCTAAGAGCTGCCCAGCTATTCTAGCTAATGCACCACAGGCACAGGATCAAACCAGGAAACTCATGTCCTGTGTATTTCAGTTTATGTAAACCCACAGAGCTATCCCAAGTAGCATGTTCCTTAAAAACTCTTTATCCATGTTTTGGGGAGAACCTGGACAACTTTGATTAACAGACCGTGCGCAGAAGTTGGTGCATTTCCTCTCTTGGCCTCTAGTGGCTGTGAGTCATTGGCCAATCACTCACCAGAGACTTTGAGCTTCGCAACCGTGTAAAAATGATAATTAACGGTTAAACCCATTCTCCGCAAACTCACCATTCAACTTACTTAGGGTAGGAGGAATCTCCAAGACCCAGGACAGCACAATCCATCAGAGAGAGGGAGGTTGCAGGAAGGTTCCGTCGAAAGATAAACCGCCAGAATTTCTACAGGGCAAAGAGAGAGATAGCCTGGATCAAACTCAATCACTGCCAATGGGGATGGGGGGCGGAGGAGGAGGGGCAAGGGGACAGCGAAGGGTTGTAGAGTGAGTGGGGAGGAGGGAGGACAGTGATGGAGTGTGATAATGCGACCGTGGCAGAGCAAGTATCTGTAGTTGCATAGAACGTAATGATTCAGCTTTGATCATCCAATTCAATGGTGCCAATATTTACCGTGAGGCAGTGTGGGAGGCCAAAAATTGGGCTGAAAAATCCAGCAAGACTTGGGACACAGACCCTGATGAATTCAAATGCTGAACTTCATTATAATTTTTGCGTTCCATTTCCCACCTGGTAGTTGATCGAATTGACTGATGGCTGGCCGCTGGCGGGTGGGAAAACCCTTAGGAACAATGCCCAGGACTTAGGGCATGGGCCGGCTGCAGATTGCAGCAGGGGCTGGAGAAAGAGGCCACAATTGGCAGGAGAAGCAGAAAGACTCTACCTTTATAAAACATTGATTTGGCCTCAGCTGGAGTGTTATGTTCAGTTCTGGGCACCACACTTTATGAGCAATGTGAAGGTATTAGAGAGAGTGCAGAAAAGATTCACGAGAATGGTTCCAGGGACGAGGAGTGTCAGTTGTGTGGATAGACTGGAGAAGTTGGCACTGTTCTTCTTGGGGAAGAGAAGGCTGATTGGAGATTTGATAGAGGGATTCAAAATCATGAGGGGTCTGGACAGAGCAGATAGGGAGAAAATGTTTCCACTCGTGAAAGGATTAAGAACCAGAGGGCACAGATTTAAGGTAATTGGCAAAAGAAGCAATGGTGATATGAGGAAAAACTTTCTCATGCAAGTAGTTAGGGTCAGGAAGGCACTGACTAAGAGTGTGGTGGAGGCAGATTCAATCAAGATATTCAAAAGGGAATTGGATTATTAACTGAAAAGGAAGAATGTGCTGGGCTATGGGAAAAATGTGGGGGAGAGGCACTAGGTGAATTGCTCCTGCAGAGACCCAACACAGACATGTTACGAATGGCCTCCTCTGTGTTGTAATAATTCTATAATTGGCAGGAGGAGAGAGAAAGAGGCTGCAATGGGCAGTTAGGAAAGAGTGTGAGCCACGGTCAGGTGTAGGAGGAGGTTATGATTGGCAAGGGGAGAGACAGGGAGGCCATATTTGGCAGAGAGAGAGAGAGAGAGAAAAAGAGACAGAGATAGGCCATGCAAATGGCAGGATAGAGTGAGGCCATAGTCAGAAGGATGGAGACAGGCCGTGATCAGAAGGAGGGAGAGAAAGAGAAGCCGCAAACAACTGTAGGGAGAGAAAGAGGGAGAGAGAGGCGCCAATCAGCTGGAAAGAATGGAGGACTGGGGATGTAGCATTCCTGTTCCACTTGGCCCACAGGCAGTGCTATAAAAAGCACTTAACTTCTAAAGCTGGTGACTCCTGCCTCCCTTTCACTCTGAGCCCCAGGAAACCCAGCTGGCACTGTGGGACGAACAGAAGTAGACTATTCAGCCTCTTGAGCCTGCTCTGCCATTTATTAAATTCATGGATGACCTGTTTATGTTTTGAATTCCACATTCCCATCTACCCCCAATAATCATTGCTTAACAAGAAACCATCTATCTCCGCCTTAAAAATATTCAATAACCCCACCTCCACTGCCTTCTGAGGCAGAGAATTCCAAAGTTGCAAAATGCTCAGAGAAAACATTTCTCCTCATCTCTCTCTTTAAAGGACACCCCCTAATTTTAAAACAGTGCCCCCTAGTGCTGGTCCCACCCTCAAGAGGAAACATCCTTTTCATGTCCACCTTGTCAATGCCGTTCAGGATCTTATATACTTCAAGCAAGTCACCCCTCATGCTTCTAAACTCCAGTGGAAACAAGTCCAATCTGTCTAACCTTTCCTCATAAGACAGTCTGCTCATTCTAGGTGTCAATCTAGTAAATCTCCTCTGAATCGTCTCCAATGCATATAAATCCTTCCTTAAATAAGGAGACCAAAACTGCACACAATGGTCGAGATGTGGTCTCACCAATGCCCTGTATAACTGAAGCATAACTCTGTTACTTTTATGTTCCATTTCTCTCAATTTACAGCTATTGCTGGAATTTTTTTTGTATCCTCTCTAGTGAAGACAGAAGCAAAATATTTGTTCATTTCATCCACCATTTCCTTATCATCTACTATTAACTACCTACTGTCACTCACTCAAGAACCAACACTCACATTACTTACTCTTTTCCTTTTTAAATACCTGTAAAAACTCTTGCTAACTGTTTTTACATTTCTAGCTAGCTTCCTCTCATGCTCTAACTTCTTTGACCTGATTAACCGTTTAGTCATTCTCTGCCATTCTTTATTTTCTGATCAATCATCTTCGCTACCACTCAACTTTGCGCAGTTAAATGCTTTGTCCTTAAGTTTGATGCTTTCCTTAACTTCTTTAGTTAACCACAGATGGTGGGTCCTCCCTTTAGAATTTTTCTTTATAGTAGGAATATACTTATTCTGAGTATTCTGAATATCGCCTTAAACATCTGCCACTGCTTCTCTATTGGTCTATCCCCAAGCCTAGTATCCCAGTTCACTTCAGCTAGCTCAGTTTTCATGTCCATATCATTGCCCTAATTTAAGTTTAAAATACTAGCCTTAGACCCACTCTTCTCCCTTTCAAACTGGATGTAAAATTCAATCATATTGTGGTCACTGCTCCCTTGGGGTACCTTGACTCTGAGGGTCATTAATTAATCCTGTCACATTACACAATACCAAGTTTAATATAACCTGCTCTCTGGTTGGTTCCAGAACATGCTGCTCTAAGAAACTATCTTGAAAGCATTCGATGAACTCCTCATCTCGGCTACTACTGCCACTCTGATTTTTCCAGTTTATATATGTAGATTAAAATCATCCATGATTATTGCTGTCCCTTTATCACAAGCAGCTAATATTTCTTCTTGTATACCGTGCTCTAAATTGTGGTTACTGTTAGGTGGCCTGTAGACCACTCCCACTAGTGACTTCTTTCCCCGACTATTCCTCATCTCCACCCAAACTGATTCTACATACTGATCTCCTGAACCAAGGTCATCTCTAATTATTGCACAAATGCCATCATTGATAAACAGTGCTACCCCTCCACCTTTACCTAGCTTCCTATTCCTCTCGAATGTCACATACCCCTCAATATTCAGGATCCAATCCTTGTCATCCTGCAGCCACATCTCCGTAATGGCTATCAGATTTTATTTATTTACTTCAATGTGTGCTATCAATTCATTTACTTTGTATGAATGCTACACGCATTCAGATATAGAGCCTTTAGTTTTGTCTTTTTTTATCTTTGTAACATACGGTCTTGACTATTGGTGTATTCTCAGGTTTTATCTCTCTGCCTCTTTCTGCTATTCTCATTTCCCATTATGGTCTCCTGCCTTGAATCTACCCCTCAATTTGCTACATCTACCCAAGCTTGATCCCTCACCCCCCCTTGTTTAATTTAAAGCCCTCTCTACTTTCCTAGTTATGCGATTTGCAAGAACACTCGACTCAGCATGGTTCAGGTGTAGAACGCCCCAATGGTACAGCCCCCCTTTCCCCAGTACTAGTGCCAGTGCCCCACAAACCGGAACCAGCTTCTCCAACACCAGTAATCTTATTTGCCCTATGCCAATTTGCACATGGTCAGGTAATAATCAAGAGATTATTACATTTGAGGTTCTGCCTCTTAATTTGGTACCAAGCTTTTAATACTGACTATGCAGAACCTCCTTCCTCATCCTGCCTATGTTGTTGGTACCTACATGGACCACAACAACTGGAACCATCCCTCTCCCACTGCAAGTTCCTCTCCAGCCCTGAGTAGATGTCCCGAATCCTTGGACCGGGCAAGCAACACAGCCTTCTGGACTCTTGCTCTTTGTTGCAAATGGTGTCAATTCCCCTCACTATACAGTCCCCTACTAATTCTTTGTTCCTATTTGCTCCACTCTCTTGAACAGCTTCCTGTACCATGGTTACATGGCTAGCCTGCTCATCCATCTTGCAGACTGCGCTATCAACCACACATATTGTGAGCACCTCAAACCTGTTTGAAAATTACAAAGTCTGAGGCTCCTCCACTTCTGTCTGCTCAGTCCCTTTTACCTGCCTCATTCACGGTCACATCCTCCTGTCTCTCACTGCTGACCAAAACAGATGACCCTATTCTAAGAGGTGTGACTGTCCTCTGGAACAAAGTGTCCAGATATTTCTCCCCCTCCCTTATGTTGCACAGTGTCTGCAGTTTGGCTTCCAGATCAGTAATCCTAACCCAGAATGCCTCTAGCTGCTTACACTTTCTGCAGACATGTTTGTCATGGATCACATTGGCTTCTAAAAGCTCCCACATTCCACAATTGTGACATAACGCTTGTCCTGCCATTGTTACTTATGTTATTTAATTAATTTAACTACTTACTTAACTTAGAATAATTTCTATGTGTGCAACACCTCTTTCCTCTGTGCACTAAATTCCCACGTGAACCTAATTTGCTACTCACTCAGTCTCCATCTCACTCCAGCATAGTCGCCTGTCTCCTCGTACAACCTGATTTAAATATGTTAATAAAGTGTCCAGTCTCTCCAAGATGGGAGAGTCATATGAGCCTTGCTACCCACTGTCATTAAAATGGTGGCAGGCACATGTACGTCAGGTAAGGGTCACATTTTTTACAGTTTAAACACCCCCTCCCCACTGTCTCACCGCCTGTCAAGAGGTGGATCAAATCAGTGCCTCTATTACCTAATGCCACTTGATTCCATGTTATAATTCCCTCACACTGACATGACTGAAGGATATCCTGGTCTCAGTCTGTACATAACATATGGACATGAGTTGTATTCAGTTCTCAGACCTTACCAGGATTGCACACTGAATGGGGTGAGGGAAATTGCACTCCTTATGATACTGCACATATTCTCCACTGCTGTGAAACTTACTGATGGCTTATGTCATCCACACATTCAAGCAAATTACAACTCTGTAAATGCTCCTTTAGCTGTATTCTACTTAAATTTGGTCCTAAACGATCAGGAGTACTATTCCCCCAGCTGGTGAGGGGCGGTTTCAGCTGGTGTTACTGTACCTTCATGTTGTCTGGAGGTTCACCTTGGCCAGTGGTGGAGCACACAAACACCACCAGGGGTTCCTGGATCAGGTCAGCCTGAGCAGGAAGAAAGAGGACAGTTAGAGCATCAGAACAACAGGCATACCTCGAGAGCACAGACTGTGTGATATGCAAGCAAGGCAGGACTGCAGGCACTACTCCCCCATTTCAGGAAAATACCATTGAGCTGTTTTGTGCATCTGCACCTCAAGAGGTATTTGTGCATCTGCACCTCAAGAGGTAGCAAGTCAACAACAACAATCCACATTTCTGTGGCACCTTTAACATAGTAAAGCAACCCAAGGCACTTCACAGGAGGGTTATCAAACAAAACTTGACATCGAGGCACATAAGGAAATATTAGGACACCTGACCAAAAACTTGGTCAAAGTAGATTTTAAGCAACATTTTAAACTTTGTAGTCTCCTTGCATCCTCTTCACAAAGATAGGTAGGAAAGTAAATTGTGAAGAGGACATAAGGAGGCTACAAAGTGACATACATAGGTTCAGTGAGTGGGCAAAGAACTGGCAAATGGAGTATAAAAAGCTTATATCTAAATGGTGAGAGACTGCAGTGCAATCTGGGTATCCTGGTGCATGAATCACAAAAGGCTAGTATGCAGGTACAGTAAGTAATTAGGAAAGCGAATAGAATGTTATAATTTATTGTGAGGGGAATTGATTACAAAAGTAGGGAGGTTATGCTTCAGTTGTACAGGAGACTGGTGACACCACATTTGGAGTATTGTTATAGTATTGGTCTCCTTATTTAAAGAAAGATATAAATGTGTTTGAAGCAGTTCAGGGAAGGTTTACTAGACTAATGCCAGAAATGGGCGGGTTGTCTTATGAGGAAAGGCTAGACAGGTTGGGCTTGTAACCACTGGAGTTTAGGAGAGTAAGAGGCGACTTAACTGAAATGTTTAAGGTCCTGAGTGGTTTTGACAGGGTGGATGTGGAGAGGATGTTTCCTCTTGTGGGAGAATCTATAATTAGGGGTCACTGTTAAAAAATAAAGGGTCACTCATTTAAGACAGAGATGAGGAGAATTTTTTTTTCCTTAGAGGGTTGTGAGTCTCTGGAACTCTCTTCCCCAAAAGGCGGTGGAAGCAGAGTCTGAGTATTTTTACGGCAGAGCTAGGCAGATTCTTGATTAACAAGGGGCGAAAGGTTATCAGGGTCAGGGAGGAATGTGGGGTTGAGGTTATATTCAGATCAGCTATGATATTATTGAATGGCGGAGCAGGCTTGAGGGGCCAAGTGGCCTATTCCTGCTCTAATTCTTATGTTCGTATGAAGAGAGAGAATTAGAAAGAAGGAGAGGTTTTGGGAGGGAATTTCAGAGCTTGGGGCTGAGACAACTGAAGGCAAGACCATGAATGGGATGCTCAAGAGACCAAAACTGGAGGAATGCAGAGATCTCAGAGGGCTGGGGAGATTACATGGTGGAAAAGGGAGAGCTATAGAGAGATTTGAAAATAAGGTTGAGAGTTTTAAAATTGAGTTGTTGCCAGACTGGGAGGCAATGTAGGGCAGTGACCACAGGGGTGATGGATGAACAAGACTTGGGACTTAGGATACAAGCAGGAGAGTTTTGGCAATCTCAAATTTACAGAGGGTGAAAGATGAGAGGAGAACCCAAGAGCATAAGGAATAGAAACAGGGGTTAGCCATACAGCACCTTGAACCTCACTCCCAATCAATAAGATCATGGCTGACTTCTACATCAACAGCACTTCCTTATCCTGTCCCCACAATCCCTATAGAGATCAGAGAGAGGACAGCACGTTTCCTTTTCTAAAGGAAACCAGTGAACCAGTTGGAATTTTACAACAATCCGACAGCTTCATGGTCACTTCTACTGATTCCAGCTTTTTATTTCCAGATTTATTTAACTGAATTCAAATTCTGAAACTGCCATGGAATATTCAAGTCTAGAGGTAACAAAAGCACACAAGAGATTTAGCAGCAGATGCGCTGAAGTCGGAGTGGAGGAGACGGGCAAAATAGATGGTCTTGGTGGTGGAGTAGATGCATGGTCGGCTCAGCATCAAATAGGACATCAAGGCCGTGGACAGTCTGCTTCAATCCCAGACAGTGGCAATGTAGAAGGATGGAGTCAGTAGCTAGGGAATGGAGACTGTGCTGGGGATCAAAGACAATGGCTTTGACATTCCTTGTGTTTAATTGAAAGAAATTTCTGCTCATCTATCGCCAGGTGTCGGTGAAGCAAAATGAAACAAATCTCAGACAGTGGAGGTGTCGAGAGAAAAGGTCGTGAAGTACAGCTGGCTATTGTCAGCATACATAATGCATTTAAAGACTGTAACCTACAGGGCTACAGACCAAGAGTTGTTAAGTATAATTAGATTGATAGCTCTTTTTCAGCTGATGGACAGACTGCTTCTGCGCTGTAAATTTTTTTGATTTGATGATATTATGATCACAGTTCTGCAAATGCTGTGCCATTGAAACATTCCCCACTTCATTCCTCAGAACGCAATCCAGCACTAATTCCTTCCCTGTTGGGCTGGACATTGATCAAAAAAATTTTCTTGTCCACATTTCAGGAATTCCTCCCCCTTTTAGCAATTTACACTGTTACTATCCTAGTTTATATTAGGATAATTGATGTCTCTCGTTATCATGAATCTGTAGTTCTTCCATCTCTCTCTAATATACCTGAAAATTTGCTCCTCTCTCTCCTTCCCACTATTTGGTGGCCTATCGTATACACCCAATAGAATAATAACTCCATATTTGTTCTTTAATTCTAACCAAACTGTCTTTGACCCCTTGACTATACCATCCCTCTCCAGTGTTAATATTTTCTTTGATCAATACTGCCAATCCTCCTCTTTTTATTTTTCTCTTTCTGACTTCCTCATATCCAGCAAGTTCCAATCCTTCCCTTCTTTGAGCCAGTTATTGCCACTATATCAAAGTCCCATGTGGTGATTTGTGCCTGTAGCTCATCAACCTTACTTACCATGCTTCATGCAGTTACCTACATGTACTCCAAAACCATCTTAGACTGCATTTTTCCCTTGCCTGGTTCCTCCTATTTCTGAAGCATTCTTCATTCTTGTGTTGTTTCATAGAATCGGAGAATGGTTACAGCACAGAAGGAGGCTGTGCTGTGTCCATGCTTGCTCTCTGAAGGATAAGATCATCTACTGCCACTCCCCTGCCTTTCCCCCATAGCCCTGCAATTTTTTCCTTTTCAGATAATGATCCAATTCTCTCTTGAAAGCCTCAATTGGATCTGCCTCCTTCACACACTCATGCATGCATTCTACTCACTGCATGACAAAGTTTCTCATGTTATAGAGTCGTAGAGGTCAACAGCACAGAAAAAGGCACTTCGGCCCATCGAGTCTGCACCGGTCAAACAAGTACCTAACTATTCTAATCCCATTTTCCAGCACTAGGCCCATAGCCTTATATGCCATGGCATCGCAAGTGCACATCCAAATACTTCTTAAACATTATGAGGGTTTCTGCCTCTATCATCCTTTCAGGCAGTGAATTCCAGATTCCCACCACCCTCTGGGTGAAAAAATTCTTCCTCACATCCCCTCTAAACCTCCTGTCCCTTACCTTAAATCTATGCCCCCTGGTTATTGATCCCTCCAACGAGGGAAAAGTTCCTTCCTGTCCACCCTCTCTATGCCCCTCATGACTTAATACACCTCAATCATGTCCCCTCTCAATCTCCTCTGCTCTGGGGAAAATAACCCTTGTCTATCCAATCTCTCCTCATAACTAAAACTCTCCAGCCCAGGCAACATCCTGGTAAATCTCCTCTGCACTCTCTCGAGTGCAATCACATCCTTCCTATAATGCGGATCCCAGAACTCCACACAATACTCTAGCTGTGGCCTAACCAACGTTTTATACAGTTCCAGCATAACCTCCCTGCTCTTATATTCTATGCCTCGGCTAATAAAGGCAAGTATCCCATATGCCTCTGAACCACCTTACCTACCTGTCCCGCTACCTTAAGGGACCGGTGGACATGTACACCAAGGCCCCTCTGATCCTCGGTACTTCCCAGGGTCCTACCATTCATCGTGTATTCCCATGCTTTGTTTGTCCTGCCCAAGTGCATCACCTCACACTTATCTGGATTAAATTCCATTTGCCACTGATCAGCCCATTTGACCAGCCCGTCTATATCCTCCTGTAATCTAAGGCTATCTTCCCCACTATATACCACCCCACCAATTTTCATGTCATCCACGAACTTACTGATCAACCCTCCTACATTCAAGACTAAATCATTTATATATACCACAAACAGCAAGGGACCCAACACCGAGCCCTGTGGAACCCCACTGGACACAGGCATCCAGTCACAAAAACACCCCTCAACCATCATCCTCTGCTTCCTGCCACTCAGCCAATTCTGGATCCAATTTGTTGCTATTGCTTCTTTTTCCAATTACCTTAAATCTGTGCTCTCTGATTTCCGATCCTTCCACCAATGGGAACAGTTTCTTCCTATTTACTCTGTCCAGTCCCCCTCATGATTTTGAATCCCTCCATCAAGTCTCCTCTCAACCTTCTCTTCTCCCAGGAAATCAGTCCTCACAGTTCACAATGTTGTATCAACTGCAAATTTTGAAATTGCACCCTCTAGACCAAGGCCTAGATCATTAATATATATTAGGAACAGCAGGTGTCCTAACATTGGTCCCAAGGGAAACTCCAGCATAAAACCTTCCTCCAGCACAAAAAAAACAACCGTTCACTAATCTCTGTTTCCTGTCACTCAGCCAATTTCGTAGTCTTGCTACTATTCTCATTTTTATTCCATATGTTCTAATTTAGCTGACAAGCCTGTTGTGTGGCACTTTATTAAATGCATTTTGGAAATCCATGCACTACATCAACAGCATTGCCCTCATCAACTCTCTCATCAAAAAAGCTCCAGCAAGTCAGTTAAACACAATTTGCCCCATACAAATCCGTGCTGGCTTTCCTTAATTAACCTGCAATTGCCCAAATGACTATTAATTTTGTCCCGAATTATCATTTCTAAAAGCTTCCCCACTATTGAGGCTAACTGGCAGAGTTGCTGGGCTTTACAACCTTTTTGAACAAGGAGGCAACATTTGCAATTCTCCAGTCCTCTGTGCATCTTATTTTTCCCCTCTAATATTTCATCAGCTGTGTTTATTTGTTAAGTAACACTGAGAGAGTACTTCCTGCACATGTGCAGATGCTGTGTCTTTGTAAGAATCAGGGTGTCAGCTGCCTGCTTTAAAATAAACAAGCTGGCTAAACATAGACTGACAATAAAGTTCAAGTTACCAATTTTTTGGTTCTGTGCAGTCCTTAACCAATTGCAAGCTCATGTATCTAGCCTACGTATCATTTTCAACTGTTCCCTCTGTAAACATGCTTCTGACAATTCAGTGAATGATGAAGACAGGTAATCAGGAAATTTCAGTAAATAAGATTCCCAACTTCCAATGTAGAGAATTGATTGTAATATTTAGTTTAAGGACACTTTTTGATCAAAAAAAAATCAATAAAAAAATTTTGAAGAAATTATTGAAGAAAAAATTCATCATCCAATGTGGGACTCAAAACCTTGACTCTGAGATTAAGAGCTCCATTATCTACCAACTGAGCTAGTCAGCCTGTGTTGGAACACATTGCACAAAGCCTTTCCAGCTTGTTCACCAACTTTCCAATAAATGTTGGCCTTATATTGGCTAAAATATAATCTTACTAACTATATTAATAACATGTACCACAGCATGTTGAAGCTTTTACAAATTTCATTTTATTCATATTTAATGACAAGAATAATGTTGGTATGGGAGGCACAAAATTAATAACCCCTTTAACATAATCAACCTTCAGTGACTATCCAGCAATTAACCCAAATTAATTGAACTCAATTTCTAGCCTCTGAAAGCAGGGGTGTTAAGCCTATTGCGCATTAGCTTTATGGAAACAGCCAGCTTCCAGAAGTTGCCAGGCATAGTTCCAAATCTGCGCAGGCACTGGCAGCTGCAGTGCGGTCGAGTGAGCATGTGCAACTGTTCCTGATGCCTTTCTGGCCAGCGAGAGGAGTTACGATGCATTTCATCCTGGTGCCGACCCATCTGCCAAATTAGTTTACACCCTCCCGACAGCACCATTCCTATATTCACTTGCATGCGGCACTCAATGTAATCCAGAGATTACTACCGTTGAGGTCCATTATTTTATTTTGGGAACTTACTGTGTGCAAATTGGTTGTAGCGTTTCCTGCATTATAACGTTGACTACACTGCAGAAGGACTGCATTAGCTGTAAAGCAGTTTGGATGCCCCAAAGTCATGAAATGCACAAAAATGCAAATCTTTCTTTATTATTTTAATCTTCAGGATGTCCCAAAGCATCTCACAACCAATTTTTGAAGTGTCCTCATTCATGTCCTAGAGGCAACTCTACCTCATAAATGTGCCCCTGATATTTTGTGACACCGCTTGCACCTCAGGCAGTGACTGCAGAGAGATACAGTAAAAGGTAGCGCACGTCCATCACCGCCATCGATACTCACTATCATATAACTATCCAATGGCATCACTCTGCACTTGAAGTGCCGACGTATTCCTTCCCTCCCGATCCGTTCGGCCACATCCTGCGCTGTGCCAGTCTGACTACCAAACAACACCAGCAGCTTCCGCTCAACCATCTACAAAGAAATAGTGAAGCATAGAGTGTGAGGCTAGGGGAGAGTAAAGTGGAACTGCATCTCCTCGAACTGCTGCAAGTAGTACAGCTACCCCTCATTTTGTAGTCCTAAAAAACAAAAATGTTAAACAAAAATCACTTTCACATAAGAAAACATGTAATAAGGGTGAATTACAGTTCTGACCTGTAACTTTTACATTAAAAAACTATCAGTTGCCTTGAAAGTAAATGGCCCAAACAATCCTCTTACTCTCACTGGGTTACAAACTCTTAATAACTTAAAAGCTCTTAATAACTTACTAACTCTTTCCTTTTACCCCCTGTTCCCCGGCCCTCCCACTCGCCTCTGCCTGCCCTGACTCTCCCGCTCGCGCCCGCCTCTGCCCGTCCCGACCATCCAGCCCACACCGACCCTCCCGCCCCTCCCATTCACCTCTGCCCGCCCCGATCCTCCCGCCTGCCTCTGCCCGCCCCAGCCCTCCCGCCCACGCCCGCCTCTGCCCACCCCAACCCTCCAGCCTGCCCTGACCATCCCACCCCTTCCTGACCCTCCCGCCCGCCTCTGCCCGCCCTGACCCTCCAGCCCGCCCCGACCCTCCTGCCTGCCTCTGCCCGCCCTGACGCTCCCACCTGCCTCTGCCTGCCCTGACCCTCCAGCCCGCCCCGACCCTCCTGCCCGCCTCTGCCCGCCCTGACCCTCCAGCCCGCCCCGACCCTCCCGCCCGCCTCTGCCCGCCCTGACCCTCCCGCCCGCCTCTGCCCACCTTGAACCTCCAGACTGCCCCAACCCTCCCGCCCACCTCTGCCCACCCCGGCCCTACCCGACCCTCCCGTGCTCGCCTCTGCCCGCCCCGACCCTCCCGCCTGCCTCTGCCCGCCCTGAACCTCCAGCCTGCCCCAAACCTCCCGCCCACCTCTGCCCACCCCGGCCCTACCCGACCCTCCCGCCTGCCTCTGCCCGCCCTGACCCTCCCGCCCGCCTCTGCCCACCCCGACCCTCCTGCCCGCCTCTGCCCACCCTGAACCTCCAGCCTGCCCCAACCCTCCCGCCCACCTCTGCCCACCCCGGCCCTACCCGACCCTCCCGTGCTCGCCTCTGCCCGCCCTGACCCTCCCGCTCGCCTCTGCCTGCCCCAATGCTCCCGCCACTGCCCGCCCTGCCCTCCTGCTCGACTCTGCCCGCCCCGACCCTCCCGCTTGCCTCCACCCGCCCCAACCCTCACGTTCTCCCCGACCTTCCCGCTCGCCTCCGCCCGCCCCGACTCTCCCGCTCGCCTCAGCCTGCCCTGACCCTCCCGCTCGCCTCCGCCTGCCCTGACCCTCTCGCTCGCCCCGACCCTCCCGCTCGCCTCCGCCTGCCCTGACCCTCCCGCTCGCCTCCGCCCACCCCCACCCTCCGGCTCGCCCCGACCCTCCCGCTCACCTCCGCCCACCCCTCCTGCTCGCCCCAACCCTCCTGCTCGCCTCCGCCTGCCCTGACCCTCTCGCTCGCCCCGACCCTCCCGCTCGCCTGCGCCCGCCCCTCCTGCTCGCCCCAACCCTCCTGCTCCCTTCCGCCTGCCCTGACCCTCTCGCCCGCCCCGACCCTCCCGCTCGCCTGCGCCCGCCCCTCCTGCTCGCCCCAACCCTCCTGCTCGCCTCCGCCTGCCCTGACCCTCTCGCCCGCCCCAACCCTCCCGCTCGCCTGCGCCTGCCCCTCCTGCTCGCCCCAACCCTCCTGCTCGCCTCCGCCTGCCCTGACCCTCTCGCCCGCCCCAACCCTCTCGCTCGCCTGCGCCCGCCCCTCCTGCTCGCCCCAACCCTCCTGCTCGCCTCCGCCTGCCCTGACCCTCTCGCCCGCCCCGACCCTCCCGCTCGCCTGCGCCCGCCCCTCCTGCTCGCCCCAACCCTCCTGCTCGCCTCCGCCTGCCCTGACCCTCTCGCCCGCCCCAACACTCCCGCTCGCCTCCGCCCGCCCCGACTCTCCCACCTGCCTCTACCCTCACCACCTCTCCCTTTCGCCAACCCCCCAACTTGCCGCCTGCCTCTCAGGGAAGGTCAGTGAGCAGGAGAGTCGATGAGGTGAGAGCAAGCAAAGTGCAGTATGTTTATAAAAAATACTGAGTATGCTCAGTAACCATGCTAAAATGAAAATTGAGGGAGAGATATTCGGGTAAGTTCCTAATTTACAAACTATGCTAAAAACAAAGTCACACTATTAGAATATGTTTTAAATTGTGGATACGTGTACATCATAGTTGAAATATAAGATCTAGTGTAGTACAGCAGCGTGAGACACTTCAGCACAGAAACCTGAGCAGATTACAAATATAAACAGCAGTAAGATATTGTATTTTTATATTTTATTAAACACTCACTTTAAAATCATTTTTAATTTTTTATTATCCAAGACTACTTGCTGATATAGCAGGAAGAATGATCCTGGGATCAGGCTGTTAGGTGTACATCTAGCAACACTGATTACTACAAATCATAATGAGACATTCTGTAAATGATTTAGTCACATCTATAGAATGAAATACGTTGATGAGTTACCTTGCATAAATCAACAGAATCAACTTCAGAATTTATCCTTAAAGAAGTTCCAACTGTGGCAATACTAATAGAGTAAATAAAAGGTTAGTGGTAGTGAAATCGCTGGTAATTGAAATTCTCACTAATACAGGAAATACACACAGCCACACTAGGAAATATTTCCAAGTTTGCTGATGGCACAAAACTAAGGAATGAGGGTTCTGAAGGGCATAAAAAGAAACTTTGAGGGGATTTAGACAGGATAAGTGAGTGGGCAAGAACATGGCAGATGGAATATAATGTGGGAAAATGTGCAGGTTATCCAATTTGGTAGGGAAAAACACAAGTTATTTCTTAAGTGGAGAGAGTTTTTTTAAAATCAGTCATTCATGGGATGTGGGCTTCACTGGCTGGGCCAGCATTAGTACCCATCCCAATTGCCCTTGAGAAAGTGGTGGTGAGCTACCTTCTGAAACTGCTGCAGTCATTGTAGGTACACCACAGTGAAGGAACGGCGATATTTTTCCAAATCAGGACGGTGAGTGGCTTGGAGGGGAACTTCCAGGTGGTGGCGTTCCCATGTATCTGCTGCACTTGTCCTTCTAGAAGGTAGTGGTTGTGGGTTTGGAAGGTGCTGTGTAAGGAGCCTTGGTGAGTTTCTGCAGTACATCTTGTAGATGGTACACACTGCTGCTACTGTGCGTCGGTGGTGGAGGGAGTGAACGTTTATGGATGGGGTGCCAATCAAGCGGGCTGCTTTGTCCTGGATGGTGTCAAGCTCCCTGTGTGTTGTTGGAACTGCACTCATCCAGGCAAGTGGGGAGTATTCCATCACAATCCTGATGTGTCCCTTGTAGATGGTGTACAGGCTTTGGGGAGTCAGACGGTGAGTTACTCGCCACAGGATTCCTAGCCTCTGACCTACTCTTGTGGCCACAGTATTTATATGGCTAGTCCAGTTCAGTTTCTGGTCAATGGTAACCCCCAGGATGTTAATTGTGGGGGACTCAGCAATGCTAATGCCATTGAATGTCAAGGGACAATTGTTAGATTCTCTTTTGTTGGAGATGGTCATTGCCTGGCACTTGTGTGGCACGAATGTTGCTTGCCACTAGTCAGCCCAAGCCTGGATATTGTCCAGGTCTTGCTGCATTTGGACATGAACTGCTTCGAAATCTGAGGAATCACGAATGGTGCTGAAAATTGTGCAATCATCAGCGAACATCCCCATTTCTGATCTTATGGTGGAAGGAAGCAGCGGAAGATGGTTGGGCTGAGGACACTACCCTGAGGAACTCCTGCAGTGATGTCCTGGAACTGAGATGATTGACCTCCAACAACCACAACTAGTGTTGACGTCCAAATTGTACCTGGGTGTTCATGAGTCAATGAAAGCCAACATACAGGTGCAGCAAGCAATTAGGAAGGCAAATTGTATGTTGGTCTTTCTTGCAACGGGATTTGAGTACAGGAGTAAAGATGTCTTGCTGCAATTGTCGAGCCTCGGTGAGATTGTACCTGGAGTTCTGTACAGTTTTGGTTTCCTTATCTAAGGTAGGATATACTTCCAATAGAAAGAGTGCAACAAAGGTTGACCAGATGATTCTTGGGATGGTGAGATTGTTCTATGAAGAGAGATTGAGGAAACTGGACCTGTATTCTCTAGCTAGAGTTTAGAAGAATGAGAGGTGATCTCATGGAAACATACAAAATTCTTAAAGGGTGGGACAAGATAGGTGGAGGAAGGATGTTTCTCCTAGTTGGGAGGTCTAGAAGCATGGGACGCAATCGCAGAATAAAGTTCAGGCCATTTAAGACTGAGATGAGGAGGAATTTCTTCACTCAGAGGGTGGTGAATCTTTGGAATTCTCTACCCCAGAGGGCTGTGGTAGCTCAATCACTGAGTGCGTTCAAGACAGAGATTGATAGGTTTCTGGATATTGAAGACATCAAGGAATATGGGGATAATGTGGGGAAATGGCAGAGGTAGATCATCAGCAATGTTCTAAATGAATGGAGGAGCAGGCTTGAGGGGCCATAGCCTACTCCTGCTCCTATTTCCTATGTTCCTAAATACACAGCCATTGCAGGAAGTGCACTCAATCATGCCAGAAAATACTGTGCGGTATAGGGGCGGAAAAAGAAGCCATTGCAGGTGATTCACTGACTATGACTAGATTAGGTAAGAATAAAACCAGTTGAGTGCAATCCCAGCTGGACAACAGAGGAAAGGTACTGGGAGAAAAACATTGAGTTTGGACAGAGAAGATAGGGAGCAACTGTTCCTATTGGCAGAAGGATTGAGGGCCAGAGGGCACAGATTTAAGGTGACCAGCATAAGAAACAATGGATACTTGAGGAAAAACATTTCCATGCAACAAGTGGTTATGTTCTGGAATGCACTGACTGAGACTGTGCTGAATTGTGTTCAATCAAGGTTTTCAAAAGAGAATTGGACAATTGTCTGAGGAGAAAGAAATGGCGGGACTATGAGGCAAAGGCAGGGGTGTGGGACTAACTGAGCTGTTCTTGCAGAAAGCTGGCAAAGACATGATGGGTCAAATGGCCTCATTCTGTGCTGTAACCATTCTATGTTTCTACAATTGGGGGATGGTGTAGTCAATCGTGTCAAGTGTTGAACAGAGGTCGAGAGTGGTGAAGGGGCCGAAGGGGCTGTGACAGTTTACCAAGGTCACAATCACAGAGGATAATGACAGGGGGGACAAACCTGTTTGGAGTGGGTTCAAGAATGAGTTTATGGGAAAGATAGACACTGATTTGAAAAGCAACAACACATACAAGAAACAAAAACAGAATTACCTGGAAAAACTCAGCAGGTCTGGCAGCATCGGCGGAGAAGAAAAGAGTTGACGTTTCGAGTCCTCATGACCCTTCGACAGAACTTGCGTTGGACTCGAACGCAAGTTCTGTCGAAGGGTCATGAGGACTCGAAACGTCAACTCTTTTCTTCTCCGCCGATGCTGCCAGACCTGCTGAGTTTTTCCAGGTAATTCTGTTTTTGTTTTGGATTTCCAGCATCCGCAGTTTTTTTGTTTTTATCACATACAAGAACTTTGGACAGGAATGTGAGGTTGGAGATCAGAGGTAGTTTGCAAGAGCAGAGGGAGTTGAGGGTGGATTTTTTAAGCAGGGGATTTTGAAAAGGCGAGGCAAGCACCTGAGGAGGAGGAGTCATTTTCACAATCAGCTCATATGGAGTAAGGAGAATTCGTTGGTCAGCAGTTTGATGGCAATCATATCAAGGGAGCAGGAGGTGGGTCTCATTGACAAGAGGAACTGGGAGAGGGGACAGGAGAGTAGTTACAGGACAGCACAAGAGAAGTGTCACTGCATTACTAATATATTCTTATAGGCCACTAACTAGTGGGAAAGATATAGAACAGCAAAGTTACAGGGAAATTACAGAGATGTGCAAAAACTATAGAGTAGTTACAATGGGAAGCTCCAATTATCCTAATACAGATTGGGATAGTAATACAGTAAAGGGCAGAGAGGGAGAAGATTTTCTGAACTGTTTTTTTGAGCAGTATATTCCCAGCCCAGTGCAGGAAGTGTAATTGCTGGTTCTGATTCTGGGGTATGAAGGGGTCAAAAGGATCAAGTGCCGTCAGGGGAAGATTTAGGGAACAATGATCATAGTCTCTTAAGGTTTAGAGGGGGCAATACAGAGTAACAAAATACTTAGATAATTAGCAGAGTACAAATTTAATTGGATTGAGAACAGCTCTGTCCCAGGTAAACTGGAATCAATACTTGGCAGCAAAACTGTAACGAGACAATAGGCTGTCTTTAAAAAGGGGATGGTTTGGGTACAGTCGAGATACAATCTCACAAGTTGGAAAGGTAGGACAAACAAAGCCAGAGCTCCCTGGGTGAAGAAAGAAATAGAAAGCAGAAAAAGGGAGTATATGACAGATTTCAGCTTGATAATGCAAGTGGAACCAGGCTGAACAGAGGGGAAGTGAAAAAACAAGGCAAAAGAGAGAGTATGAGAAGATAGTGGCAGTTAACATAAAACTGAATCCAAAACTCTTCTATAGGCATGTAAATAGTAAAAGGGTAGTGAGAGATGGAAACAGAGTGCATGGTCCGGATATTAAATGAGTCCTTTGCACCAGATGGGATACATCCTGACAGAAAAGAAAGGTAGAAGTTGCAGAGGTACTGGCCAAAGTCTTCCAATCCTCCTAACGAACTGGTAGTTTAAAAAAAAAGGGGGTAAGGATGAACCAGGCAACGAGAGGCCAGTCAGTTTAAACTCAGTGATCAGAAAGCCTTTAGAAACAATAATCCGGCACAAACTTAATCATTTGGACAAGTGTGGATTAATTAAGGAAAGTGAGCATGGACTTGTTAAAGGCAAATTGTGTTTAACTACTTTGATTTAGTTTTTTGATGAGAAAACAGGGAGGGTAGATTAGGATCATGTGGTTGAAGTGATGTAAATGGACACAATAGGCTTTCCCGCAAAGCTGAATCCGATGGAATAAAAGGGAAAGTGGCAGAGTGACAGGAAACAGAGTAGAAATGAACAGGGATTGGTGTTAGGACTACTTTTTTGGTGATATGTATTAATAACTTAGACTTGGGTATACAGGCACAATTTCAAAGATCGCAGTTGATATAGAACTTGTAAGTATTGTGAAAAATGAGGAGGGGTGTGACAGACTCCAAGAGGATGTGGACAGGCTGGTGGAATGGGCGGGAAAGTGGCAGATGAAATTTAATGTAGAGAAGTGGTACATTTTGGTAGAAAGAATGAGGAGGCAACGTAATCTAATGGGTTCAATTCTACAGGGAGTGCAAGAGCAGAGCGAACAGGGAATACATATGCACAAATCATTGAAGGTGGCAGGGCAGGTTGAGAAAGTGGTTAATAAAGCACACAGGATCTTGGGTTATATAAATAGAAGCAGAGTACAAAAGCAAGGAAGTTAAGGTGAATCTTTATAAAACACTGGTTCGGTCTTAATTGGAGTATTGTATTCAATTCTGGACACCACACTTGAGGAAGGGTGTGAGGTCTCAAAGGGTGCAGATTTGAGAATAGCTCCAGGGTTGAGGAATTTCAGTTATCTGGATTGACTGGACTGATCTGGGGTTATTCTCCTTAGGGAAGAAAATGTTGAGAGATTTGATAAAAGTTTTCAAAATGATGAGGGTATTTAGACAGGGAGAAACTGTTCTCATTGGCTTAAAGATCGAGAACCAGCAAACACAGGTTTAAAGTGATTGGCACAAAAAGCAACGGTGGCAAAATATTTTTACGCAGAGGATTAGGATCTAAATTAATTTGTAAAATTTTTACAATATACTAATTTTAGGATTTTATTTAATTAGGATTAATATGCTGGGATCTCATACTAACCACACTTTAAATAGATGAGCTTAAGTTCTTGCCTGTTGATAGGGGTAATTAAATGGTTAAATTGATCAGGCTGCTGGCAATGGCAGCTGTGAGACTCAAGGCTGCCAGTAGTGAGAGGACTAACTTACTAATAAGAGTTAGCTTGCCTGCTTGTGTGGAGTATTCACAGCACCTCTTTGTATAAAGCTACATTCGAGGCCTAACAGAACTGGCTCTCAGCATGAATCCTTCCCTATAGTGATTAAAGACTAATACTACCACATTCATTTTTAACTAGAATGGTTTTCTAACATATTGATTATTTAAGTATAATCATTAGAGGAAGTCATTTAAAACATCATCTTTGCTTCTCTTTCCTGTTTCACCCCGAAAAGACACTGCTTAACTCTGCTAATAATGACTTGTTCTTAGTGCATGAAAACATTTGAGCAGGCCAACCAGCTATATTTTATGATAAGAATGAACATGGTTTACGGGAATGTCATTTGTACTTTTAACTCCTGTAGTACCTAGAGATAACATTGAGTACAAGGAATGACCCTTTGTTTTTCAGTTACTTTTTATGTGAATTGAGTCATGGAGATGGGGATAAAATTGGTGACTCACTTCTGACCAATTGAAGTTGGTGGATGGGGGGCCAATCAAGAGAGCTGCTTTGTCCTGGATGGTGTTAAGCTTCTTGAATGTTGTTGGAGCTGCACTCATCCAGGCAAGTGGAGAGTATTCCATCACACTCCCAACTTGTGCCTTGTAGATGGTGGACTCTCCACAGAATTCCCAGCCTCTGACCTTAGATTGCTCTTGCAGATAGACAGCACAGACTTGATGGACTGAATGGCCTCCTTCTGTGTTGTAACTATTCTATGATGTGAGTACATGTGTAGGGGGAGTCTGAAGAAAGTTTTGGTTCAGTGGGCAAGGGATGCTTAGGAAGCAGCTAAATGAAGAGTCTCATTTTAGTGACAAGTCCAGAAGCTCCTCACATTTGGTGGCAGTGAGGGGAGAGAGAGATGATTGGTATTGGAAAAAGCAGCCAGGAGTTTTCTTTGCTCTCCAGCATGATCCTAGAGTGGGACCAATTTTGGCAGAGGAGAGTGAAGCTCAATAGTACTTGATGTAGTCCAGCCAGATTTGCTGATGGAGGGCTAAACTAGTTGCGTTCCAGATACGCTTGTTGTGTATCCTGTTGGATTTGAAGGAGCAAAGGTCAGGCCAATATCAACAGAAAAGACCAGGATTGGAGAGAGCAAAGTTTTATGCGGGACAAGGGCATCAAAAGTGAACACAAGGGAATAATTGAACAAGTTGATGGCTGGAGTACTACGGAAAATGGAGGGCCACAGGCTAGGCAGTTGGCAGTTTAAAAATGCAATTGTAGGTGACTTGGGCAGTATTTTTTTTGAATCTCAGGATGAGTACTGAACTAGCTGGGGTTAGCAGAGGGTATGGGGTTAGAGGTGATAAGAAATACAAAGCAAAGGCTTTGTCTGTGATCAGGGCCTTGGGAATAGAGGCACCATGGGATTTGGTAAGGTCAAGGTGGTGGCTGTGAGTATGGTTAGGGAGCGTGTAAGGAGGGAGGACAGGAGGGAAGTAAACTCAGAGGAGAGGGCACGGACAGCTGAGATGGAAATTGAAATCATCATGGAAAGGAAAGAGGGTTAGCAGAAGCTGAGATGCTCAAAAAGAGGAGAAAGTATCAGAGGAGTGAGGAGCGGTGAGACCAAGGTGTGATTTGGTGGTAAGGGGCACACTGCCACTGTGGCAGTTTGGTCTAGGCAGCTGGTGAAAGGTATAGACAGACAGAGTGGCATCAGTAAGGGGCAAGGTATCACTACTGATACAGTACCACATTCTCACAGGATGGAGAATGGTTGTGTGGATACACATTCACTTTTTTACTAATTACAGTCAGAAGTGCAGTAATGTCTCACAGTAGAACATGTTTTATACCAACGATACAACAAAGAATACACAAAGATGGTAATTACTCATATTCTGTACCCAGTATGGTAAGCAGTCACTGGACAACATCTAGGTTTGGGCTTAGAAGTGGCAGGTAACATTAGCACCACACACACAGCCAAGCCAGGATCATCTTCAATAAGAGACTGTAACCACCTGCCCTCGACATACAATGACATTACCATCACTGAATCCCCCACTGTCAACATCCTGGTGGTTACCATCGGTAATCATACTGAATAGCACACTAACTACTAAAACACACTTCAGTGCTGTAACTAACCACTCACTGGAACAGCAATTATTCTCAAAAGTGAACACTCTCTGTTGTACACTGATTACAACCACTGATAATGAACACACCTACAATCATATGTCCATACATTGTTATTAGATCACCGTAATACACACACCAGTGTCACACCACACAGTCGTCTCAATGTGTACAGTCATTCATATGGTTACTGCTCACTCATAACAATTCTAAACACTGCCATAATAACTATAGCAAAAATACACACCTTACAATGATGTGACATATATTAATAAAAACACATTCACCAGGACGATAATTATGAAGTACTCTAACGCAATAAAGAAGCACATTCACACAATAACTAGTGGAAGTGTCACCCCTACTATTGTGATGTAGTACTTCATTCTACTACTGTGGTCACTATCACAATGAACCTTTAAGTCTTGCACTTTTGTAAAACTCACTCTCACTTTCTTTTTCAGTAATATCTCATTTGCACTCAAGCTGAATGGGTTCCATCTCACTCTCCTCCTCGTTATTCCTGTAATTCCTTACACTTGTACAATAGTACCAATTACTGACTGTTCCTTATTGTCTATCACAAAATCGTCCTGTCACTATGACACTCCCTGCTCACTGGAGTAAGATTTGTTTACCATTGCTCAAATTTGCAATATTATCCTGTTACTGTTGCTAACAATATACACACCCCACTCACTATTTCTCACTCTGTTTCTCTCTGTTCCCATCGCTGTAATTCCCACTCCAAATTTCTCTCTATTCCCAACGCTGTAAATCCCACTCCCAGTCTCTATTTCCCATCCCTGTAATTCCCACTCCCAGTCTCTATTTCCCATCCCTGTAATTCCCACTCCCAGTTTCTCTCTATTTCCCATCCCTGTAATTCCCACTCCCAGTCTCTATTTCCCATCCCTGTAATTCCCACTCCCAGTTTCTCTCTATTTCCCATCCCTGTAATTCCCACTCCCAGTTTCTCTGTTCCCATCGCTGTAATTCCCACTCCAAGTTTCTCTCTATTCCCAACGATGTAATTCCCACTCCCAATTTCTCTCTATTCCCATCACTATTCCTGCCTCCAGTTCACTCACTCAGTCTCCAAACGCCAGCGATATTGCGACACTCTCGCTGCCGGATTCCGGGTTGTGCAGGTTCTCGCGAGAGTTTGGTGGGGTTGGGGACAGCGGCTGCGCGCAACTGGAAGGTGCGGCCCCGAATGCTGGAGACCGAGACCAGGACAGGGACAGGGAGAGCTGAGCCGGTGAGGGGGGAACCGGTGAGGAGGGAGGTCGGGGTGTGGGGAGAGCGGGAATCCGGATAACTCGAAACAGTGTCATCGGGACGGAGAGACAGACAGTCCTCCACCACCCCCGTCTCCTCCCACCCCCTCTACACCACCCCCACCCCCACGTCTCCTCCCACCCCCTCTACCCTCCCACCCCGTCACCTCCCACCCCCTCTACCCTCCCACCCCGTCTCCTCCCACCCCCTCTACCCTCCCCCCGTCTCCTCCCACCCCCTCTACCCTCCCACCCCGTCACCTCCCACCCCCTCTACCCTCCCACCCCGTCTCCTCCCACCCCCTCTACCCTCCCCCCCGTCTCCTCCCACCCCCTCTACCCTCCCCCCATCTCCTCCCACCCCCTTTACACCCCCCCCACCCCCACGTCTCCTCCTACCCCCTGTATCCCCTCCCACCCCTTCTAGCATCCCCCCCGTCTCCTCCCACCCCCTCTACCCTCCCCCCCGTCTCCTCCCACCCCCTCTACCCTCCCCCCGTCTCCTGCCACCCCCGCTACCCTCCCCTGTCTCCTCCCACCCCCTCTACCATCCCCCGTCTCCTCCCACCCCCTCTACCCTCCCCCGTCTCCTCCCACCCCCCTACCCTCCCCCCGTCTCTTTCCACCCCCTCTACCCCCCCGCCCCGTCTCTTTCCACCCCCCCCGTCTCCTCCCCTAACCCCCGTCTCCTCCCACCCCCCATACCCCCCCATCTCCTCCCACCCCCCATACTCCCCCATCTCCTCCCACCCCCCCTATCCACCCCCTGTCTCTCCCCCTAGCCCTCCGTCTCCTCCCACCCCCCTACACCCCTGGTCTCATCCCACCCCCTCTATCCTCCCCGTCCCCTCCCACCCCCTCTACCCCCCATCCGTCTCCTCCCACCCCCTCTACCCCTCTCCGTCTCCTTCCCCCCGTCTCCTCCCGCCCCCCCGTCTCCTCCCGCCCCCCCGTCTCCTCCCGCCCCCCCGTCTCCTCCCGCCCCCCCGTCTCCTCCCGCCCCCCGTCTCCTCCCGCCCCCCCGTCTCCTCCCGCCCCCCGTCTCCTCCCGCCCCCCGTCTCCTCCCGTCCCCCGCCCCCCGTCTCCTCCCGCCCCCCCGTCTCCTCCCGCCCCCCCGTCTCCTCCCGCCCCCCCCGTCTCCTCCCGCCCCCGTCTCCTCCCGCCCCCGTCTCCTCCCGCCCCCGTCTCCTCCCGCCCCCCGTCTCCTCCCGCCCCCCGTCTCCTCCCGCCCCCCGTCTCCTCCCGCCCCCCGTCTCCTCCCGCCCCCCGTCTCCTCCCGCCCCCCGTCTCCTCCCGCCCCCCGTCTCCTCCCGCCCCCCGTCTCCTCCCGCCCCCCGTCTCCTCCCGCCCCCCGTCTCCTCCCGCCCCCCGTCTCCTCCCGCCCCCCGTCTCCTCCCGCCCCCCGTCTCCTCCCGCCCCCCGTCTCCTCCCGCCCCCCGTCTCCTCCCGCCCCCCGTCTCCTCCCGCCCCCCGTCTCCTCCCGCCCCCCGTCTCCTCCCGCCCCCCGTCTCCTCCCGCCCCCCGTCTCCTCCCGCCCCCCGTCTCCTCCCGCCCCCCGTCTCCTCCCGCCCCCCGTCTCCTCCCGCCCCCCGTCTCCTCCCGCCCCCCGTCTCCTCCCGCCCCCCGTCTCCTCCCGCCCCCCGTCTCCTCCCGCCCCCCGTCTCCTCCCGCCCCCCGTCTCCTCCCGCCCCCCGTCTCCTCCCGCCCCCCGTCTCCTCCCGCCCCCCGTCTCCTCCCGCCCCCCGTCTCCTCCCGCCCCCCGTCTCCTCCCGCCCCCCGTCTCCTCCCGCCCCCCGTCTCCTCCCGCCCCCCGTCTCCTCCCGCCCCCCGTCTCCTCCCGCCCCCCGTCTCCTCCCGCCCCCCGTCTCCTCCCGCCCCCCGTCTCCTCCCGCCCCCCGTCTCCTCCCGCCCCCCGTCTCCTCCCGCCCCCCGTCTCCTCCCGCCCCCCGTCTCCTCCCGCCCCCCGTCTCCTCCCGCCCCACCGTCTCCTCCCGCCCCCCGTCTCCTCTCCCGCCCCCCACGTCTCCTCCCGCCCCCCGTCTCCTCCCGCCCCCCGTCTCCTCCCGCCCCCCCGTCTCCTCCCGCCCCCCGTCTCCTCCCGCCCCCCTCCTCTCCCGCCCCCCGTCTCCTCCCGCCACCCCCCGTCTCCTCCCGCCCCCCCGTCTCCCTCCCGCCCCCCCGTCTCACTCCCGCCCCCGCCCCCTCGTCTCCCGCCCCCGCCTCCTCCCGCCCCCCCGTCTCCTCCCCCCCCCACACCCGGTCGCCTCCCGCCCCCCCCCGTCTCCTCCAGCCCCCCACGTCTCCTCCCGCCCCCCCGTGCTCCTCCCGCCCCCCCCGTTCCTCCTCCCCCCTCCCGTCTCCTTCCCGCCCCCCCCGGCTCCTTCTCCCGCCCCCCCCGTCTCGCTCCCCCCCCCCCCCCGTCTCCTCCCGCCCCCCCCCCTCGTCCTCCCGCCCCCCCCCCCCGTCTCCTCCCGCCCCCCCGTCTCCTCCCCCCCCCCCCCCCCCCTCCCGCCCCCCCCGTCCCCCCCCGCCCCCCCGTCTCCTCCCCCCCCCCCGTCCCTCCCCCCCCCCCCCCCCCCCCCCCCCCCCCCCCGTCTCCTCCCCCCCCCCGTCTCCTCCCGCCCCCCCGTCTCCTCCCGCCCCCCCGTCTCCCCCCCCCCCCCGCCCCCCCCCCCCCCCCCCCCCCCCCCCCCTCCCTCCCCCCCCCCCCCTCCCTCCCCCCCCCCCGCCCCCCCCGCCCCCCCCCCCCCCCCCCCCCCGTCTCCCCCCCCCCCCCGTCTCCTCCCCCCCCCCTCCCCCCCCCCCCCCGCCTCCCCCCCCCCCCCTCTCCTCCCCCCCCCCCTCTCCCCCCCCCCCCCGTTCCTCCCCCCCGCCCCCCCCGTCCCCTCCCCCCCCCCCCCCCCACCCCCCCCCCCCCCCCCCCCCCCCCCCCCCCCCCGTCTCCTCCCCCCCCCCCCGTCTCCTCCGCCCCCCCCCGTCTCCTCCCGCCCCCCCCCGTCGCCTCCCGCCCCCCCCCCCCCCCCCCCCCCCCCCCCGTCTCCTCCCCCCCCCCCCCCCCCCCGCTCCTCCCCCCCCCCCCCGTCTCCTCCCCCCCCCCCCCGTCTCCTCCCCCCCCCCCGTCTCCTCCCGCCCCCCCCTCTCCCTCCCGCCCCCCCCCGTCTCCTCCCGCCCCCCCCCCGTCTCCCTCCCGCCCCCCCCGTCTCCTCCCGCCCCCCCCGTCTCCTCCCGCCCCCCCCGTCTCCTCCCGCCCCCCCGCCGTCTCCTCCCGCCCCCCCCCCGTCTCCTCCCGCCCCCCCCCCCGTCTCCTCCCGCCCCCCCCCCCGTCTCCTCCCGCCCCCCCCGTCTCCTCCCGCCCCCCCCGTCTCCTCCCGCCCCCTCCGTCTCCTCCCGCCCCCCCCGTCTCCTCCGCCCCGTCTCCTCCCGCCCCCCCCGTCTCCTCCCGCCCCCCCGTCTCCTCCCGCCCCCCCGTCTCCTCCCGCCCCCCCGTCTCCTCCCGCCCCCCCGTCTCCTCCCGCCCCCCCGTCTCCTCCCGCCCCCCCGTCTCCTCCCGCCCCCCCGTCTCCTCCCGCCCCCCCCGTCTCCTCCCGCCCCCCCCGTCTCCTCCCGCCCCCCCCGTCTCCTCCCGCCCCCCCCGTCTCCTCCCGCCCCCTCCGCACCCCTCCCGCCCCCTCCCGCCCCCTCCCGCCCCCTCCGCACCCCTCCCGCCCCCTCCGCACCCCTCCCGCCCCCTCCCGTCCCCTCCCAAACCCCCCACCCGTCCCCTCCCAAACCCCCCACCCCTGTCCCCTCCCAAACCCCCCACCCCTGTCTCCTCCCAAACCCCCCACCCCTGTCTCCTCCCATTCCCTCAAACCCCCTTTGGCTCCTTTCCGCTCCGTTCCTCTCCTCTCTCCACCCCCACCCTCTCCAACCCCCTAACATCTTCAGCTGCTTCATCAATGGCCTTCCCTCTATCAGAATGTCTGAAGTGGGGATGTTCACCATTTTTTTCAAAATGTTCAACACCATTCGTGGCTCCTCAGATACTGAAGCCTGGACAATATCTAGGTTTGGGCTTAGAAGTGGCAGGTAACATTAGCACCACACACACAGCCAAGCCAGGGTCATCTTCAATAAGAGACTGTAACCACCTGCCCTCGACATACAATGACATTACCATCACTGAATACCCCACTGTCAACATCCTGGTGGTTACCATCGGTCAGGCAATGCACTGGACTAGCCATTGGCTACCAGGGCAAGCCAGAGGCTGGGAATTCTGCCAAGAGTAGAGTAACTCACCTCAAAGTCAGGAGTGTAATGGAATACTCTTCACTTGTCTAAATGAATGCAGCTCCAACAACACATAAAAAGCTAGTTACCATCCAGGATAAAGCATCCCATCCACAAACATTGACTCCCTCCACCACCAAAGCACAGTAGCAGCAGTGTGTGCCATCTACAAGATGCAATGCAGCAACTCACCACGGCTTCTTCAACAGCACCTTCCAAACCTTCGACCTCCAGCACCTAGAAGGACAAGGGCAGCAGATGCGGGGGAACACCTGGCAATTCCCCTCCAAACCACCCACCATCCTGATTTGGAAATATATCGCCATTCCTTCACTGTCACTGGATCATAATTTGTTCAAGTCCTGCTCCTGAGAATCGAACTCATAATCCAAGCTGACACTCCGGTGCAGTACTGAAGGAGTGCTGCATTGTGGACGTGTCATCCTTCAGCTGGTCATCTGACTGAGGCACAGTCTCTCCTCAGGTGGATGTAAAAGATTTTGCAGGACTAATTTGAAAAAGAGCAGGGGAATTCTTTCTGGTGTCCTGGCCAATATTTATCCCTCAACCAACATCACTAAAACAGATTATCTGGTCGTTATAACATTGGTGTTTGTGAGATCTTGATGTGTCCAAATTGTCTGTTGCATTTCCTATAACAGTGACTATTGATTGTAAAATGCTTTAGGATGTTCTGAGGTTGTGAAAGGTGCTATATAATTGCAAGACTTTAAAAAAAATCATTGATTATCACATGCAATTGTTACAATCTCCATTGAGACTGATAAGTTTTAAAAAATAAAGTTGATCTTCCAGTTAATTGCTGAAAGGATGACATGACAACATTTCACATTTTGAGTCTTTTACTGTAACAAAAGACTAAAAACTCTATTGACTATTACAACCTGACATTCTCAACACTTTTCTGGGACTTTGCAGACTTACAGTCAAGCCACTGTTAGCACACAGGTTGCTGCCATTGTCTCCAAGTGTAAACACCTTGCACCTTTTTCCCAGTAAAATAGTCTGGGCCCCCTTTAATCTCAAGTAATCAAACCCAGGCTTGTTGTCAGGCAGACTTCTGAGCAGGTCACATGACACCCCTTCATTTTCCCATCAAGACACAGTCCCAAAAAAAAGTTAAAATGTTATAAGCCTCATAATTGTAACACAATTATTGTCAGGAATGACAGATGTGAAATTATAACATTTTGATGTTTCTATTTCATTTAGAAGCTGTGTGCTGAGTTTCTGGACACATCAGCTTGGAGAACTCGGAGCAGCTGGTGTACTGATGTAACCTGTTAGTTCCTGTCGACTGACGCAGGTGCCCTTTCTGAGGCCCATGCAGTACTGGCACCAACATGTTGTTCTCGCTGCGTGAGTTGGTACAGTGGCTGGGATTTGCCACATTTGAAATGCTGCTGCACCTGGTTGCCTTCCTGGTGTTCTCTGTGCTGCTTGCTGTGAAGGTGGACAATTTTGCGCGGTGGCTGGATTGGTGGTATGTTTTCATCCCGCTCTTCACTGCCGATGGGCTTAGCACCTACTTCACCGTGATCGTATCCATCCGCCTGTTCCAGGACGGGGAAATGCGTTTGGCCGTCATGCGGTTCTTCTGGATCCTGACTGTCCTCAGCCTCAAGTTTGTATTTGAGATGCTGTTGTGTCAGAAGCTGGAGGGGCAGAGCTCTCAGCTGTGGTATGGCCTCATCATGTCGCCGGTCTTCATTCTCCTCCAACTGTTGATGATTCGAGCTTGCAGAGTCAACTGAGCCCTGAAACCTCTCACCCCAGGCTTCCTGTTCAAGCTGTTGGATTACCAGATACAGGCATTCCTGTGAATATTGGGGTTTTGGGGGGGAGGCTGGGTAAATTCAGTTTAGTGAGCATTCTTGTCTTGGCGCTGTCATGCTGTGCTGAGTTTTCATGAAGCAGCTGTGAAGTGCAACATGACCAACCTTTGAACTCTATGGCTGGCTTCCGTGGGTGGAAACATGAAGCGCTCAGCGAGAAAACAAAAGTGGGAAGCAGGAGGTTCTGTGTTCACTACTAATGTTCAGCTCTGGTGGTGGGGACCAGCATGGGGTAGTGGCCAGATTCTGCCCTGCTGCTCTGAAATCAAGGCCCATAGAGAAGAAGGGTTCAGTGACCCCCTCACGACTCTGACCATTCTCCCAGCTAGACATCTTAATGTGTTGGACAAACGGCTGTTCACACAGGTTGACATTTACTGTTACTCAGGAGTTCTGTTCGGGCAGTATTTATTCAAATTGTCCAAAGCGTGTGATATTGTCGAGTTTCTGAGTCCTGCAATTCTTGGGGAAAATTTGTGCAGATGATTATTGAGATAAGCAAAGATCAACTGTTGATGGCTAGTAATATTCTTTTTGGACCAGACATGATGCAAGGATTCAGTAATCAAAGTCACAGTTACAATCATGTTTAAAAATTAGCTTCACTTCCTCTGTGCTTCTGCTTCTCCAAATTGTTAGCCCAATCCCAAGCAGCACCCGATAGAAGATCACCTGGCTGGACACCAGGACCATATACTGAAATATTTTACAAACAAACAATCTTAAACAGAGATTGAGTTTCAGACTTGGTTTTTGACTTTTTTCAAATAATTAACATTAATTGAGGTTTTATATGTTTAAAAGAATGGCATTAGACATCCTTGTGCTAGATTTTTGGGGGTACCATGAATTCTGTGTTCTGCAGTTTGTGACTGGACCATGCCTGTGAAACCGGCTGTAAAACTCAACTTATGCAGATCTGCATTAAAGAAATCTGTTCTTGGATGATTCTGGTGCATGCTTAAAATATCCAGGGACTGCATTTAAAGTCAAGATTCCCAGGTTGAAGCCGCCACAACGCAATGTGTGGCATTCGCATGTTTCCAATATCTTATGTCTCAATGCATTACTCCATTATAAATTTGTAACAGAAACTATCCATGTGAAGTTGCTACTGCAGTCACATCTTCCTGTCAGTGGAGGTGCTGGTGCCAAACTTGGAGGGTGTAATTATGCTGCTAAAGATTTACATCGGCAGTCTCCACCACACATGTGGACAGATGAATTTATCATGAAAGCATAAAAGGATAGAATGTCCTGGCTCAATTTATCTCCAACTGACCTCTAACCCAGCTTCATTTCAAGACTACCCATGTGTGACTTCTCGAGAGATTTGAAGAGTAATTTGTTTTCACTTTAACTGAATTTACAATCTCATATCTACAGAAGGAGCATTTCCGTCCCTGTGCCACCCTTGTATTTAGAGCTTATTGCTATTAATGCCAGGAATTTGCCACTGCTTCAGCTGGTCTGCAGTTTGCCCCACAGTTATCAGTTTACCACTGATCACCCATCGCAATCAGTTTCCAATTTTTTTTTGGCAATGCTTTGAGGTGAGATGAGTGTTTTAAACCCATTTGTTCAAGATTTTCTAAGTGTTCTGCGTTCATTTAATGTGTGAGGTGCAACCTTGAGAAGTGTTTATCAATTGTACTTTATATCTGAGTATGAGATTTCCCTGTCTAGAGAATCACATTGGCATCTATTGTCATCTGAAATTTGTCTTTTGAGCACTTTTTATGAGGCCTCATGGGTGAGTTCATTGTGTCCTTTGAAGTTTTGAGATTTACTGAGACACCCTCCCAGTCAGTGGGAAGAGCACTGAGACACAGGCTCATATGCAGCATTGGCCTTGAGCAAATTCCCAATATTAAGAGAAATTGCTGGGCAGAGGCTGAGCCAACCTTTAGGAAGGAATAATGCGGAGGATGTACCACACTCTGAAACCTAGCACCACGTGTGGGTCGGATCAAAGCCAGCATTGGCAAATTGGAGATATACTCAACAGAAAAGGTGAGTGACACTTAAAGGACCAGGGGAAAGTAAATTGTCTGAAAATTGAGGGGTTAAGGAATAATTGAAAACTATACAAATGGAAAGAGCCTGGGGAGCTGTTAGTTCTGTGAGTTAGTGTGTGGTGCTTTCACATCTGAGACCAGGATTTGGACTAGGCTGTAAGAATATTGCTGTTTTTGTATGTGTGGGACTAAAACTTAAAAATTTGCGCTAGTACATTGGGGAAGTAGTGTTGTTAGGCTGCTGGGGCAGAATAGAGAGTTGCACCTTGTACTTGGCCGTAGCTATATCAGTGTTCTGGGCTTGCTTAATACTCACGATGTGCTCCATTCTCTGAGGCCAACCTACATGACCTTCATTCAAAGGTTCACAGGGCTGTACACCCAGCATGCACTTCTAAGGCAGTCTGTTGGGCCTCTGCTGCAGTGAGATTGGTTGCCCTGTCTGTGTTACATAGACTGTATCCTAATCTGGAGAAGCAGAGGTGATGAGTAAGCGTTAGTTTGGCTCAGTTGCTGGCACTCTTGGCTGAGTCAGCAGGTTAGTTCAAGCCCCACACTGCAGGTCTTGAGGCTGACCTGCCCTCAGTATTGTAGTGGAGTGCTTATCTCACAGGTGGTGGTCTTGCAGATGAGATGTTTAACCAAGCTCCTGTTAACCAAGCTCCAAGCCTGTACAGGTGAGCGTTAAAAATCCTCGGACACAATTTGAAAAGCACAGATTTCACTGACCCCTGCTCAGCATTCCTCCCTCAGTCCACGGCAACTGAAACAGATCGCCAGCCATTCATTTCATTACTGTTTATGGGATCCTGCTGTATGCAAAATGGCTAATGTTTGCTTTCGGGTGGCAATGTCCTGTCGCAACATCAGTGTAATTCATCGCTTGTGAAATTTTTTGAGGTGTTACTGAGAGGCCTGATCACAAGTGGTAGAGGTGTCAGTGGGGGAGCATTTTGCAGATAGATTCAAGATGTTATGCAGAAGGACAAGGATGGGCCAGAAATCAGAGTTTTAAATTGGGGTAAGGCCGATTTTAATAAGATCAGATATGATTTGGCCAGAGTTGACTGGGAACAGCTACTTTCAGGTAAATCTGCATCAAGAGCAGCGGGACTTATTCAAGAAGGAAATAGGGAGAGTACAGGGCCAACATATTCCAGTAAAGACAAAGGGTGGGATATACTGGATTGGATAAAGAGAAAAAGGGAGGCTTATGGCAGATACTGAGGGCTCAAAACAGCAGAAGCCCTGGAGGAGTATAGAATGTATCGGGGGGAACTTAAAAAGGAAATTAAGAGAGCAAAAAAGGGAAATGAGAAAACATTGGCAGGTAAAATAAAGGAAAATCCAAAGTTATTTTACAAGTACATTAAAAGAGGATAACTAGGAAAAGAGTAGGCCCCATTAAGGACCATAGCGGTAATTTGTGTGTGGAGCTGGAAGACGTAGGTTGGGTTCTAAATGAATACTTTGTGTCGGGTGTTCACAAGTGAGAGGGACGACATGGGTATGGAAATCAGGCAGATGGACTGTGATATAATTAACGAAATTAACACAGAAAGGGAGAAGTTTCTAAGTGGTCTGGCAGGCTTAAAAGTAGATAAATCTCCAGGCCTGGATGAAATGTATCCCAGGCTGTTGAGTGAGGTAAGGAAGGAGATAGCAGGGGCACTGGCAATAATTTTCAATACCTCTGTGGTCACAGGAGAGGTGCCAGAGGACTGGAGGGCAGCCAATATGGTACCATTATTCAAGAAGTGAGGAAGGGATAAACCAGGGAACTATAGGCCAGTCAGTCCAACCTCAGTGGTGGGGAAACTATTGGAAGCAATTCTAAGGGACAGAATTAACCTACACTTGGAGAGGCAGGGATTAATCAAGGACAGTCAGCATGTCATGTCTGACCAATTTGATTGAATTTTTCGAAGAGGTGACCAGGTGTGTAGATGAGGGCAATGCATTTGACGTAGTCTACTTAGACTTCAGCAAGGCTTTTGATAAGGTCCCACATGGGAGACTGATAACGAAGGTAAGAGTCAAGGCAGTTTGGCAAGTTGGATCCAGAATTGGCTGAGTGGCAGGAAGCAGAGGGTGATGGTCGAGGGGTGTTTTTGTCATTGGATGCCTGTGGGGTTCCACGGGGATCGGTGTTGGGTCCCCTGTTGTTTGTGGTACATATAAACGATTTAAACTTGAATGCAGGAGGGTTGATCAGTAAGTTTGTGGATGACACAAAAATTGGGGTGGTAACTAGTGAGGAGAATATCCTTAGATTACAGGAGGATGTAGACGGGCTGGTCAGATGGACTGATCAGTGGCAAATGGAATTTAATCCGGATAGGTGTGAGGTGATGCACTTGGGCAGGACAAACAAGGCATGGGAATACATGATGAATGATAGGACCCTGGGAAGTACAGAGGATCAGGGACCTTGGTGTGCATGTCCACCGGTCCATTAAGGTAGCAGGACAGGTAGAAGAAGGCATATGGGATACTTGCCTTTATTAGCCGAGGCATAGAATATAAGAGAAGGGAGGTTATGCAGGAACTGTATAAAATGCTGGTTAGGCCACAGCTAGAGTATTGTGTGCAGTTCTGGAATCCGCATTATAGGAAGGATGTGATTGCACTAGAGAGAGTGCAGAGGAGATTTACCAGGATGTTGCCAGGCCAGGAGAGTTTTAGTTATGAGGAAAGATTGGATAGACTAGGGTTATTTTCCTTGGAGCAGAGGAGATTGAGGGGGCACATGATTGAGGTATATAAAATTATGAGGGGCATAGCGAGGGTAGACAGGAAGGAACTTTTCCCCTTGTTGGAGGGATCAATAACCAGGGGGCATAGATTTAAGGTAAGGGGCAGGAGGTTTAGAGGGGATATGAGGAATTTTTTCACCCAGAGGGTGGTGGGAATCTGGAACTCTGTGCCTGAAAGGGAGGTAGAGGCAGAAACTCATATAGCATTTAAGAAGTATTTGGATGTGAACTTGCGATGCCATGGCATACAAGGCTATGGGCCTAGTGCTGGAAAATGTGATTAGAATAGTTAGGTACTTGTTTGACCGGCGCAGACTCGATGGGCCGAAGTGCCTTTTTCTGTGCTGCAGACCTCTATGACTCTATAAATGTATCTATAAGTTGAGTATTTTGTGCACTCAGGGCAGGTTTTTTTTGTGTTTTATCAGTATTGCTTGACAATGGGCCTTTGTGCATTTGGCTATTGGAAGAACACCTGTGCTGTATTGAACTTAACCGGATCGGATGCTGAACATCCTTTAGCAGGAAGCAAGTACCAACTTACTCTGAGCTGATTTTGGACCCATGCCCCAGCTTAAAGAGATTACATTGCAGTGGCACCTGGTACACTCCCTCCCACCCCAGTTACAGTTAGCTAGCCCAATGTAACATTTCTCTGCATGACGCTGTCCTATTGTCCCCTTGCGGTGGTGCTGAATGAATGAGGCTTCCCTTGATCTTTGTCATAGGTGTCCTGTTGGATTCTGTGGATCGGGACTGTACTAGAAACAGTGCTACTTGTGATGTGACAGGAAATGTATATTAGGTTTTGTTTGGAAATGTTACAATGTGATAGATGTTTGCAAATGGTTATCACATTCCAGCCACTGTATGTTTCTAACTTTTAGTAATAAAGATCTGTTTTCCATCATTCTCCAGCTTGTATATTAACTGCCAGTTTTAAAGTGGGACAAACATTGATTTAATTCAAATTGGTAAAAACTGGACTGATTTACTGGGCAGTTACTGCCTGACATGTTTCGTTTAAAATAAAAGCTCCAATTATTCCTCCTTAAAAGAAGTTCTGTTTTCCCCTAAAGCCCCAGCGAGTATGTGCACTCTATGGTTTGTTACTGAGATTTCTAACCAAAGAGGTCTGGGGTGCTGATCACTCCACCTGGCCCAGGAGAGTGGGAGAGGATCTATACCTTCCTGTATTGATGTTATACCAAACTGCTGGCAGTGGGGTAATCAGCTAATATTACTGCTCCTGCTGGATAGCATGTACCCAGGTGAGGTCTCCTCTCAAACCTATTCGACACTCTATATAGGTTGAGGCATGAAGGATAGCTGCTTCTGCTCTGTACTGGGGATGTGGCGTGCAGGGGATTTAGCGGGAGGTGGGTGCAGCTGGTAATTGGGGTGCAGAGAGCTCGGTGTTGGAATTGCAGAATTGCTACAGCACAGGAGGAGGCCATTCAACCCATCATGCCTGCACCAGCTCTCCGAATGAGCAATTCACAGTGCCATTTCCTTGCCTTCTCCCCATAACCCTGCACGTTCTTCCTTTTCAGATAACAGTATAATTCCCTTTTGAATACCTTGATTGAATCTTGGAGGGAGCAAAGGGCAGGGGATTGGGGGGTACAGAGATTGAGGGTGTAGGATGGACAGAAATGGGTGACTCAGCAGTGGGACAGGGATTGGAGGCGTCAAGAGGGCTTGGAACCGGAAGGAATAGGGGTGTTGGAAATTTGTGGGGTTGGTGGGGGACAGGAGAGGTAGAGGGGCTGGGGATAGAGATGGAAGAATAAGGCTAGCCAAGCACTGGAGGAGAAAAGCAAAGGATTGAGGGAGGGATCAGGTTGGGGAGGAGAGCAGACGATAAGATGCGGTGCTCATCCCTTGGATCATAGTAAATCTTTTCTGTTCCCTATCCATGTCCTTAAAATTTACAGTTCTTAACTGACCAGGGATGTGATGTTTTAAACTGACAAAGCTGCAGTGATTGTACAAAGTATTACCTGCAGGAGAGTGCTCACTGTGTAGTGAACTTTAATGGTTTTGGGTTAGTTTTTATGTTTATTTTCAAACAATTTATTGAAGTGTGTGAACTTCCTCAATTAAGCAAGCAGCTTACCATCTATTGTGCATCTTCCTGTTACCAATCAAGAATATATGACTGAGGAGTTCTGTAACAACTCGATCCTGAGTGCTCCAGTTTACCCTTGCTGTCCAGTCAAGTGTACCTATCCTGAGATCCAGCAACCTGTTATTGTACAAAGGACAGTCTCCCATCACCACACCAATAAAAAGTAGGGTAAACCATGTCTAAGTATAAGCTCTCCTCAGGCCACTGTGCCACTCTTTAATGTGAAACTCAATCCAGAACATTGGTCTCTCTTTCACAGGCTGGTTGATCTGTGCATTTCCAGGCCATTACAAGGTTGGGATGGTTTGCGTTCAAAACCCTTTATCAGATCCTGTAAAGACCAGAAAGAGCACTCCTAACCGGATCACATGTTGTTGTGCGAGAGTGCTGAATTGGGGCCAGGGTATGTAGATAGATTTCAAGCATTTGGTGAGCTTTAATTGGCCTTGACTTTGTGGAGGCATAGGGCCTGAATTTCATATAGGTGTAAATTATGCTGGCGTTGCACTGGGTGCTTTTGGCCCACTCTTTTTATTCCAATGATTAGAATCTGTGCACCAGATTACAGAGAGCAGAGGGACATTTGTTCCACCCCTGCTAAGCATTTCATTCAAGTGCAAGTAGCATTTTCTGCTTTGTTGTTTGATTCAAGTCCAGTCTGTGCACATAGTAAATAGATAAATTGATCATCAGTGCAAATAATGAAATCCAATACTTAATGCGTTGTATATAACAGCACTCTGGCGATTACTGCTTTCTGTGACGTACTGCTGGATGATGATTTCGCTCTTTTTGCGAGACCAGCCTTCATGTAAAGACGGATTGTTCGGGCGCATTATTTTAATTAATTGTTGCTCTTGCTGGTTATTTTTCATAGCAGTTGAGCTCTTGGACTTGTCTGTATGGGTTTGAATCATGGTGCTCAGAGTGCCCAGACTCTGCATCATTTTGCTGATTCCCGTTAATCCATTCAGTCATGTTTGTCTCCACTTTACATTGAGCTGCGCACTTGTTATTTTTTCTTGAAGGCATCATGATAGATCATGCGCTCCTTATCAGTCTTGTTGATTGATTGTGAGATTACCAGTAGAATTGGCGGAGGGAAAATTTAAAGGTTCCTGCACATGCATTTGAATTAATGAACTGTAGCAATTACTTTTTTTTATTCACAGGATGTGGATTTTGCTGGCTGGACCAGCGTTTATTGCCCACCCCTAGGTGCCCTTGAGAAGGTGGTGGTGAGCTGCCAACTTGAACTGCGGCAGCCCCTGTGATTTAAGTGCACCGGCACTGTGTTAGGAAGGGAGTTCCAGGATTTTGACCCAGCAACAGTGAAGGAACGGCGATGTATTTCCAAGTCAGGATGGTGAGTGACTTGGAGGGGAACTTCCAGGTGGTGGTGTTCCCATGTATCTGCTGCCCTTGTCCTTCTAGATGGTAATGGTCATGGGTTTGGAAGGTGCTGTCTGAGGAACCTTGGTAAATTTCTGCAGTGCATCTTGTAGATGGTACACACTGCTACCACTGTGCGTCGGTGGTGGAGCGAGTGAATGTTTGTGGATGTGGTGCCAATCAAGTGGGCAGTTTTGTCCTGGATGGTGTCAAGCTTAAACAAAAACAGAATTACCTGGAAAAACTCAGCAGGTCTGGCAGCATTGGCGGAGAAGAAAAGAGTTGATGTTTTGAGTCCTCATGACCCTTCCACAGAACTCAATTTCTATAAGAAAAAACGATGGGAAAAGCAGTCCGAGAAACGTTTTATGTCCCAGAGATATCTGTAATCCTGGGGGGCTTCGAAACAAGAGGGATGGAATTTCAGTTGAAATCCACGTGGGGTAAGTCGGAGACGGAGACAGTCACTGAGAAAGGAAATATGGCTGTGAAAGCAGGTTTTAGTAAAGGAAGGTCATTGATGAAGCAGCTAAGATGGTTGGGCCGAGGACACTACCCTGAGGAACTCCTCCAGTGATGTCCTGGAGCTGAGATACCTGACCTCGAACGACCACAACCATCTTCCTTTGTGCTAGGTATGACTCCAAGCAGTGGAAGGTTTTCCCCCTGATTCCCATTGACTCCAATTTTGCAAGGGCTCCTTGATGCCACATTCAGTCAAATACAGCCTTGATGTCAAGGGCAATCGTTCTCCCCTCACCTCAGGAGTTCAGCTCTTTTGTCCATGTTTGAACCAAGGCTCTAATGAGGACAGGAGCTCAGTGGCCCTGGCGGAACCCAAAACGAGCATCAGTGAGCAGGTTATTGCTTAGCAAGTGCTGCTTAATAGCACTGTTGATGACCCCTTCCATTACTGATGATGGAGAGTAGATTGATTGGCCAAGTTGGATTTGTCCTGTTTTTTGTGTACAGGACATACCTGGACAATTTTCCACATAACTGGGTAGATGTCACTTTTACAACTGTACTGGAACAGCTTGGCTAAGGACATAGCAAATTCTGGAGCACAAATCATCAGCACTGTTGCCGGAATATTGTCCATTGCTTTGCAGTGTTTAGTGCCTTCAGCTGTTTCTTAATATTACATGGAATGACTCAAATTGGCAAAAGACTGACATCTGTGATGCTGGGGACCTCCGGAGGAGGCCAAGATGGATCATCAATCTGGCTGAAGATTGTAGCAAATGCTTCAGCCTTATCTTTTGCTCTGATGTGCTGGGCTCCCCCATCATTGAGGATGGGCATTTATTGCCCTTGAACCAAGTGGCTTTCTAGGCCATTTTGGAGGGCATTTAAGAGTAAGCCACATTGCTATGGGTCTGGAGTCAAATGTAAGCCAAACCAGATAAGGATGACATATTTCCTTTCCCAAATCAATGATCGATGATAGTTTCATGATCACCATTACTTAGACTAGCCTTATAGTCCAAATTGATGAACTGAATTCAAATTCCACCAGCTGCGGTGGGATTTGAATACGTCTGCAGAGCATTAGCCTGGTCTGCGGTTTACTAGTTCACTGACATTACCACTAAACCACTATCTCCCCATTAATTAATTACTGGTAAGTAACTAATATCACAATGTGATTTGATCCTGAAAAATTAGGGTTGATCTTTACACAAATTATATGAAAAATTACATTTTTTTAGGCCAAAGGTCACATGGTCGACTTTTATACAAGATCAACTTTATATGAATATATATGGCTGAAAAAAAGACATGCTGGTGAAGCTTTTCGTCTCGCACTCATAGGGGCAGATTCGCAATCTAAATGGAACAACAATTTATGTGGCGTTAGAGTTTGCTGATTGGTTGGCCACTGGACTCTAATTGGTAAAACCGTTGCCGTAGAGAATGTAGCAGGGAACAGTTAACTGCCAAGGTTTGTTGAAATTCAAATCAGACAGATCAACTCTGATTGGTCAAGGCATTGCCATGGGGAATGAACTAGGGAATGGCTGTGCCCCCCCCAAGCTTTTGTTTAGTTGAAAAAGGTGCAATGCATGGACATGCTCTTTCTGTTGGCAAAAGATAGGGCCCTGTGTGTGAATATATGTAGCTTCTAGTACGTGTACGTGAACCACACTGATAGTCTTAATTAGTTGTCAGTGTAATTCTTAGCACAGTCAGGATTGTTTAACAGGTGCTTTCACAATTTCACCAATAGTGAAATCACATCTAACATCACATCACATTTGTCGGACAGTATTTTGAGTTTTGCGAGCACGGGCTGGTTGGGTACGGTCAATATTTTGTTTGTTGCAAACAACCAAAGAGACATGTTGTTTGATACGATCCACCAGTCATTGGGACATGCCTACATACCTAGCATCACACTGACACTGAAATTCATATACCACATGTTTGGTAGGCAGAATACCTTTTTAGTTTGACGGAGGCATCCTGTTATTGGAGAATATCACTCATGCTGCTGCTGCATAATAGCAGTGTGAAAAGACTAGCTTCACCTGTTGCTCAAATTTTTGAGGTACCTTCCCTCCCAGGGTAATCTGAGGTAGACTGGGCACTTTTTAGGTGGTGATCTTAGGCCCATTCATGAGTTTGCTTGATATACTGCAAGAAATGATCTGATCAGGGTGGCCATTATCCTGCAGGATAGCTTTGATATGCCCTATTTCAGCATCAAGCTTGCATGGTGAGCAAATGGCTCGGGCCCTATTTACGAGGTTGCTGATAAAGCCAATCTTCTAGTGTGTGGAACTGTAGGAATCCCAACGTGTATGTTGACCAGTGAAGGTAGGCTTGCAGTAGACAGTAGAGAACCGCTGGCAGATTGTTCAACTAGTATGTCGAGGAAAAGGAGCTCATTTGACTGCTCCATTGCAAAGGTGAATTTGAGTTCATAAGGTGAGTAAGGAAATTCTTACATGCAGTTGTGGATTCAAAGATAGCAAACACATCATCTACTTATTGGATAGGAGGTAGGTGTCATTCCATCAAAGACATGTTTCTTGTGGCAACTGACAAAGATGTTTGTGAGAGCTGGGCCTAAAGGAGATGCCATAGCCAACAGCATCTATTTGAACATACATGGTGTCTGTAAAATTGAACTCAACTGCGTAAGTTGCTGAGTTCATAAGTTCAATGAATACAGATTCAGACAATGGCAGCGCATCTAGATCGCCATGAAATAGTGATGTGGTGCAAATGTCTATGGCTTTCTTGAATGGCACATAAGTGAATAAACAAGCAATGTTGAATGAGCACATGGACACGGCATTTCTATCAATATGCAAGCCCTGCATGGTCTTCGAAAAGGAATCATTTACTGTGTATGTGGAAATGTTGCTAAGAACTGGCTGTAGCAACTCGCTCAACCATTTGGCCAATTCATGTTGTGCAGTACCAGCCATAGATAAGATAGGGCATAAAGGGACATCACTTTTGTGTGTCTTGGGCAGCCTGTACATACACAGATACAGTGAGCTGTGAGGATGAATCTTACCATATTCGCCACCTGGTAGCTTGTTACTCTTGCATAAGTCTAACAGGCGTTTTTGTAACTTGCTTTCAAGAAGGGCTGTGCTGTCATGCTTAGTGGCAGATCCAATGAATACAAATTTGGACCCATCAATAAGAACGTTAGATGTGATTCCACGATTAGACAGCACTTGCTAAACAATTCTGATTGTGCTGAAAATTCCACTGATATCCAATTTAAGATTATCAGTGAGGCTTGGCAGTTAACTATTCACTGGTGTATTCTCCATGGCAACGCCTATACCAATCACAGTCCACCTGCCAACCAATCAGCACTCTCTTATGCAATATAAATTGTTGTTCCCTTTAGGATTGGTATTCTTGGAAATCTGTTTGGATGAGTGCAAGTTGAAAAGCTTCGACAGCATGTCTCTTTTCTTGGCAATACCAAAGTTCTGTACTACCAAAGGACTACAAGTATACATGGTAACATAGCTCGTCTGATCTGAGGAAAGCATCATTTCAAATAAATTAGCCCAAACTCCATTGAGTTAACCAAAAAACAAAATCTTGAACATCGAAGTGATCAGGGGGTGAATAATCCTTGTCTACCACTAGAGGGTGATGTTGTACATGGTGGGATTCTTCACTCCAGCAAAGCCTGACATCCTAGAGCAGTAAAATAGTTCTGACCCCTGACATTTCTTTGAATTTTCATAAATTTATATCCACTGGAATCTTTATTTCATAGGCTTTAGGCCTTGAGGACATGGATTATAAATTGTAATTTTCTGTAGATTATGAAGTAACATCCAGCAAAATGCAATAAAATCTAAATGATAAATTGTGTTTCTGCTGTATTCGCAAAATTCATAACTTCTCTCAACCTGTGGAAATTTTAAGGGTTTTTCCTTACCCTGGATGCTCCCCACTTTAATTTTAAACAGTCTGGTTTACCTTCTCCTTGCACTTGCGGTAAGTTACTGCGAGAGAGAAGATTTAAACTCTGCCAGCATCACCTGCAGCTCCCATTTAACATTCTGATATCACAAGCAGTAATGATTCGGATCCTAGTGAGTGATCACCAGTGGTTTAGCTGGATGTTCCCAAGTATACTAGTTATATCAGCAACCATTTATGAATGAATTTTACCATATTTAAAGGGCTTTATAAATTCAAGTTGTTCCCAAATATCAGTGAGGATAAGATCATTCAGTCTACATAACGTAAAAGAGAAATAGAGACCATCATGGTGAGGGCAGGAGATTATAAAGGGACTGGATAGCACCTTCAATGTAATGAAACATCCCAAGGTGCTTCGCAGAACTATTATAAAACAAAATATCACACTGAGCCACTTAAAGAGACATTAGATCCAAAGTTTGGTCAAACAGGATGGTTCTAAGAAGTGTCTTAAAGGAGGAAAGCAAGGTAGAGAGGCAGAGAGATGTATGGAGGGAATTCCAGAGCTAGGTGCCTGAACAACTGAAGTCATGGCTGCCAATGTTGGAGTGTTGATTGGGAATGCACAAGAGGCCAGAATTAGAGGAGGGCAGATATCTCAAAGCCTTTTAAATGTGGACATACAGAAGAATGCCTAGAATATCTCGGAAACAGAGAATAAACAATGATAATGTCCAAGGGAGAATGAAATTCAGAAGAGGTATGATAGATATCAGCCAAATAAACACCACCGTTTGCAGGCCACATCAATGGGCAGACTAATTCTCTGTGGTTCAAATCCCACTGGTGGAATTTAAATTCAGTAAATAAATCTAGAATATAAAATTGCTGGTAATGGTGACCATGACAACTGAAATGTTCCATTTAAAGGCGACACCCACATCCCATGAAAGAATAAAGTAAAAAAACATGAGCAATCTGGTGGCAATGAGGACAGTTTAGTGTAGAAAGCAGTTGCCAGTCTGCTGCAATGCAGCATTGCATCCAACCTTCAGCAAGACATTCTGATGATGCAAAGCTGGCTCAGAATGTAACCTGTGAGAGCATAACCTAATAACTAGGAGCAGGAGAAATGTTGATGTTCATAGAGACTTTGGTGTACTCGTACAAGGAACACAAAGCACGCAGGCACAGCAAACGTTGGCTTTTATTGCATGAGGAATGGAGTACAAGAATAAGGAAGCTAACATTGTATAGGGCTTTGGTGACACCACACATGGAGTATTGAGTGCATTTTGGTCTCCATATTTAAGGAAGGATACACTAGCCTTGGAGGCGATAAAGGTTCACTAGATTGGTGCTTGTGATGAGTGTCCTCTGATGAGAAGCTGAATAAGTTGAGCTTACTCTGTAAGTGTTTAGAAGAATGAGATGATCTCAGTGAAATGTACAAGATTCTGAAGTGGCTTGACAGGGTAGAAGCTGAGAGTTGTTCCCTTGGCTGAAGAATCTAGAACATAGGGACACTGTCTCAGGATAAGGGGTAGATCTTTTGCGATTGAAATGAGAAATTTCTTCACTCGGAGGGTAACGAATCTTTAGAAGTGTCTACCCCAGAGGTTTGTGGATGCTCCATTGTTAATTATATTCAAGGTTGAGATAGATTTTTGATTACTCAGGGAATCAAAGGGTATGTGAAGTGGCTGGCAGCTGGAGATGAGGCAGAAAATCAACCATGATCATATTGAATGGTTGCACAGGCTTGAAGTGCTGCATGGTCTACTCCTGCTCCTGTTTCTTATGTTGGTTTTGTAAATGTTAATGGGGTCTGAGTAAAGAATGGCTTTAGAAGAGGAGTGATATAGCTGCTATCTGGTCTGGGGTCCAGGTCCATGCATCATTTAACTGCACCAGCATTGCTGAGAGTAACATCTGTCAGACTGCTTTTCCAGCTCTTCCCCTGAGTGACATTCCCAACTCTTATTGTCGTACAATTACTGGCCCAGGGATAGAAATCTGCCCTTGCTAGGAGTTTGTTTAATTGATTTGAGAGGTTAGGTATTCTCAGGTACACAGTAGAGTTCCCCATCGCAACACCACTAGCTATTTCATGGCACCCCAACTTTTGGCGGCACAGCCCGAATTGTGGGCAAAACATTTTCCCGAGAACGAAGGGAACTAAATCACCAAAACAAGTTACAAAAGCAAAATACTGCAGCTGTTGGAAGTCTGAAATAAATAATTGCTTAACAGACAGGGAACAGAGTAGAAGGTCTTTTTCAGAGTGGCAGGTGGTGACTAGTGGGGTACCATAGGATCAATACTTAGGCTCCAACTATTCACAATATATATCAATGATTTGGATGAGGGAACCAAATGTAATATTTTCAAGTTTGCTGACGACACAAAGCTAGGTGGGAATGAGTGTGGTGAAGAGGATATCAAGAGGCTTCAAGGTGATTTAGACAAGTTGAGTGAATGGGTAAATACATGGCAGATACAGTATAATGTGGATAAGTGTAAAGTTATCCACTGCGGTAGGAAAAACAGAATGGCAGAGTATTATTTAAATGATGATAGATTGGAAAATGTTGATGTACAAAGGGACCTGGGTGTCCTTGTATCCCAGTCTGCGGAGGTGGTGGCGTAATGGTATTGGCACTGGACTAGTAATCCAGAGACCCAGGTGTGTTGGCCTTCAGGTGATTTGAGTGGAGCAAGGATGTCTTACTGCAGCTGTACAGGGCCTTGGTGAGAGCACATCTGGAGTATTGTGTGCAGTTTTGGTCCCCTTACCTAAGAGAGGATATACTTGCCATAGAGAGAGTGCAGAGAAGGTTCACCAGATTGATTCCTGGGATGGCAGGTTTGTCATATGAGGAGAGATTGGGTCGACTTGACCTGTATTCACGGGAGTTTAGAAGAATGAGAGGGGATCTCATTGAAACATTTAAAATTTTGTCAGAGCTGGACCGACTGGATGCAGGGATGATGTTTTCTCTGGTGGGGTCTAGAACAAGGGGTCACAGTCTCAGGATACAGGGTAGACTATTTAGGACTAAGATGAGGAGAAACCTCTTCACTCAGAGGGTGGTGAACCTGTGGAATTCCCTACCACAGAAGGTCGTGGAGGCCGAGCCACTGAATATATTCAAGAAGGAAATAGATTTCTAAACTCTGAATGTATCAAAGGGTATGGGAAGAGAGCAGGAGCACAACATTGAGTTCGAGGATCAGCCATGATCATATTGAATGATGGAGCAGGGCTTGAAGGGTCAAACCTGTGTCATGCACACTCTGATCTTCCCACAGGTGACAGAACCAAAGGAGGTTCTGTACAGATAAACCTGACAATTTTGTGTGACCTATTGCAGCAGGGTGATGCTCTGGATGCCACAACAACATTGTGGGTCACTTCTAGCCCTGGCCCAGCCCCCTCAGCCTTGCCTCCCTTTCTCCAACCTACTCCTTGCAGTTATCGCTAGCAAACGGACACCTTGAGGCAGCTCACCAACCTGATTCAGATGAGGTTTGGGCTTCAAAATCACAGAGGCCTCTTCGCTGCAGACAAAGACAACCAGCTGGCGCACTCCACCAATCAGTTGCCGAGAAGTCAACATCAACTGCACCATCATCTTTTAACATCTTGTGAACCTGAAGCCCCAAATCCCTTTGCTCTTACGCAGCAACCAATTTTCAAAATACCATTATCACCCTTCTTATATACCACAATGTTCTTGCTTGCATTTATTAATTCCATTTATTGGTGAATTCCCTCATTTTGATCCTTTGCAGATTCCAGCACTCAGTTATTTATTGTGCCTCCTATTTTAATACCGTCTGCCAATTTGGACACCTCTCCCTTAACTCGTTTCAAATCATTGATTTACACAGTGCACAGAAACAGTCTTAGAACAGTCCACTGCTACCCACCCACAATCACTTTGAGAAAGTGCCCTTAACTGTTATTGATCTGGTTTCTCACTTCTAGTCAGTTTTTAATCCAATTTCCCACCCTCCTGTCATGCTACTTATCCTTCAGTATTCTGTGTGGTAGCTTGTCAAAGATTTTCTGTAAGTTTGAACACCTCATTCAGTCCATTTCTCCCACTCATCATCCCCTGAAAGGCTTCATCTGGTTTGTGCAGTACAATCTTACTTTGCGAAATCTGTGGTGGCTGCTTTTAGTTATTTTCTGTCACCTGGATGTTTAGTAATTTCATCTTTATTTAAAGATTCCACGGCGTTCCCTTGCACAAATGTTAAACTAACTTCTGTAATTACCTGGGTTTAGCTGCATCATCCTTTTTGAAAATGGGCATCACTTTCCAGTTCTTTGACTCAGGGCATTTATTTGAGCACTGAAACATAATTCCCAATTACAGGCCTCCCATTTCTCTTTAGGATCTTTAGGAGTATCTTTGTCCTCTTTCAGTTTACCTAACTTCTTTAATACTCTGATTATTTATTATAATAACTAATTTACTTTTAATTCTGGATTCACTTCTATCCCAAGCTCCCCCTCCTTCATAAATACTGAAGCAAAATCCTTGCTGAGTATTTATTCTCCACTAACGCACTATCCTCTCCTCTTGGATCCCACTTCACATTTAACAATTCACTTTTTACTGATATTTTTGAACAGTATGTTTTTGATGATTTTTGAGATGCTCTTCTCACGTTCCTTCCTGTTTTGTTTAACCCCCTCTTTTAATCTTCTCCCTTATTTTCTTGTATTCTCTTCTTTTCACCATGTTATCATACCTATTGGGGTCTGGTTAGCTTAGGTGGCTAGTTTGTGGATTAACACCAACAGCACAGATTCAATCCCTGTGCCATGATTCAACAAATAATGACCAAGAATCTGCCTTCAGATGGATAATCATTGTCTATAAGCCCCAAATTCCCTCCTCTTCAATTTTAGCTTGTTTCAAACTTCTTTATTTAGCCACCACATTCACAAACTTAGAGTTTCTCATTTTTAATGTTTTTTTTTATTCTGGGGAGATAGTTAGCTCATTTGGCTAGACAGCTAGTATGTGGGCCAGATTAACACCAACAACAATCCCTATTCTAGCTGAGGGATCTGACTCAGGGCCTGCCTCCTCACCCTACCCATAGTCAACAAAATCTTTTGAAGGGTCATTCGGACTCGAAACGTTAACTGTGTTCCTCTCCGCAGATGCTGCCAGACCTGCTGAGTTTTTCCAGGTATTTTTGTTTTTGTTTTGGATTTCCAGCATCCGTAGTTTTTTGCTTTTGTCAACAAAATCATAGTGCTTTGATGTGGTTTAGCGAATAACCACCAAGGACCTTCTTTCAGACACAGAACTCAAGAATAAGAAGATATTTATGCTGCAATTTTCCAGTTTCCTTTTTAAAAATATCCCATTATTGATCTATACTCCATTCTAATTGCTTACATTGACACTTTCCATGTGAAATGTTGATTTAAAATCATGACAGGAAGTTGCATAGGAATTGCATACATTCACATGTTTTTAAAAATAAATCAGTGTGAGTAATTATATCCAGATTTCTGGGCTCTTTCACAGCCAGCTTATTCTAGCTCACCACCAAGTCCATTAACTCAAAAATAGAGGAACCAAGACAGGCAGATGGAGTTAAGATACAGATTAGCCATGAATGAATTGAAAGGCAAAACAGGATTGAGGGACAGAATACTCTTATCTCTTCCCATGTAAATAGTTTTCCAGCTGAACATCAAATAGCCATGAAGTCAAGTGAAAGTATCCTCATACCTCAACAAAGCCACTTTATTGTGGCCAGTAGTACAGTGAACATGCTGATATCCCATGAGAGTACTGATATCTCAGTGAGAATACTGATATCCCATGAGAGTACTGATATCTCAATGAGTATACTGATATCCCATGAGACTACTCATGTCTCAGTGAATATACTGGTATTCCATGAGATTATCGATATCCCATTGAACATTTTCACACCCCATGAGAATACTGTATTGATATCCCAGTATAAGTCTTGCCATGCCAGCGGAATTACTGATATCACCAAGAATGTTAACTTGAGTTGGAGAATCCCAGTGTAGCTACTAACATCACAATGGAAATGCTTTTATTGTGATGGAGGGGTTGACATCTCTATGATGGTGTTTTGAACATTCTGCATTTAAGATAATTAATGCCTAATATCCCTTTACTCCACATAAGTAAGGTCTTTCTGAGAATGTATGACAGTTTAATTGTGATGGAATTATTGTGGATAACTGGCCTTGTGTTACACATGTTTCCATGTCTGAATGAATGCTGCAAATACACAGACCCCGTAAAAATAACTTTATTAACCCTAATGACAACAGCACCCTTCAATAGTAAAGCACTTTGAAATATACGGTGGACAAGGAAGGTGCTATATAACAGGAAACTCTTTTTATTCAGCTTAATGAATAGTAGAGGAGATTTGCTAAGGGTTTTAGGTGGAATCGCTCTGACCCGTTTAATGCAATCCAGGCTGACACTTGATTTCAGTACTGAGGAAGTGTTGCACTGACAGAGGTGCCCTCTTCATTAGCAGATATTAAAATGAGACCCTGTCCTTGCTTTTGTGTGGATGCAAAAGACCCTACTGTGCTATTTGAATAAGAGTGGGGGAGTTTCCACTGGTCCCTTGGCCAATATTCACCCTTCTACAAACACCACTAAAAACATGCTAACTAGTCATTTGTCTCATTGCTACTTGTGGGGTCTTATTGTGCATAAATTGCCTGCTGTATTTTGCTACATTACAACTATGGCCATACTTAAAATATAAGGTCGTTCACTATCCTTAAAACACTTCAAAACATCCTGAAGCCATTAAAGATGCTGTATAAATGCAGGTGGTTCTTTCTTTTGGAGGAAGCCATACTATCTTGAAATGCTGAAATGCACAGTGGTTTGACCAGCATCAGAAAGAAAGAGGCCAGTTAACATTTTGGGTGTAACGCTGTGTCACAATAGTTGTGTGGAAGGGTTACACCCAGAGCAAGATCCAAGCTACATCATTGTATGTCAAGAAACTAAAATGTAAAGCTGACCAACCAGCTGCACATTCTCAACGTTTTCTATCTGATCAATGGTTCCTTTGACGTAGGATTGAGATATACTTCATGTAGGATGGGCTGCAGTTGGAGGCCACCCAGCCCCTTGAACCTGTTCTGTCATTCATTTCCATTATAGCTGATCTTTATCTGAAATCCATTTACCCTCACCAAACAGGGAAGTAAGATTTTTAGTGACTGTGCTCATCAAATTGATTTCAGGGCTATGGTAGTCTCGTGGTTATGCTACTAGACTGATAATGCAAAGATTGAGAGTTCAAATCCCACAAAAAAATTTGGAAAAGACTGTAGCAATAAAAGTGTCCTTGGCGCTGTTAGATTGTCATTGAAAACCAACTGGTTCACTAATGTCCTTTACGGAAGGAATCTGGTTACTCGATCTGGACTCCAGACCCATACCAACATGGTTGACGCTTAACTGGCAACTGATATGGCCTAGCAGGATACTCAGTTGTATCACATCCACCTTCTATGGGCATTTAGTGGATGGACAATAAAAGCGGACCTTTCCAGTAATACCCACATTGCAAGAATGAGTAAAATCAAGTAAAGAGAATGTTCTGGAACAGCCGATGGTAAATGCCAAGCTGCTCAAATCCCAAAGGGAAACTTGAAACAACTGCCACAACTGTTTTACTATTTGTATAAAATTTGAGATGCGTGCTTTGAATTCATAGTAATAAGACCACCGAGCGTTATAGGTTTCTTACAAAACTAAATTAATTATTTATTAATAGAAAAAACTATTTTAAGTACACACCTAGATCTATAAATTACTACTCTGATATCTTCTAAATCACCTAGTTAATCTAACTCCCAGTTACGCTTTTATTAAGGCACATGGATTTAAAAGACCCAGGCACAGAAAGATGATACCCTGAACCATCCAATTCAAAGTGAGTTTTCTTAACTTCAGTTCTTTGTAGACAGCAGCTTGAGGCTTAGATGCTGGAGGCTTTTCACACTTGTTAGATCTTATAATTCCTGCCCTTACACACAACTTTCACTCCTTTATGCATATTTTCCCTTTGGGTGCAAATTTCCATTGTTTTACTATGTCTTTGGACTTCTACCTCTAATAATAAAAATCTGTCAAAGTACCAATTTTACCAGTAATCTTTGTGAAAAATAAACTTCTTAACTTCTCCTGGCTAGGTGAAACATTTCACCCCCTCCCCTTTTGAATTCAAACTAGTATGGTTTATTTAAAAATGCAAAGGTTCCTTTTACACCTATGTTTACTGACCTAACATTTAAAACCTGGCTTGTCTTCTGACACATCAAAGCCTTCAGACCAGCTGCCTTTAATTCAATGAAGTCCCCCACACACACTGACCCTGCTATTACTCTACTTTACAATAACATTATGAAAATTATTATATCTTCCTGACAAGTACCAATAGTCATTTGGTCATCCAGAACTTGAGTATTGTTGAAAAAAAGAGACATAGTCTTGCAGTCAGGACACTCGCAAGGGTACTAATTTAAGGGGAGGACAACAATTTATACTGTATGTGAAGAGAGTGCTGATTGGTTGGCAAGTGGTGTTGCCATGGAGAATGCATCACTGATGGTGACTGACAGTTAACCGCTAAGCATTGTTTGAAATTTAAACTGGGCAGCTTGGCTCTGATTGGTCTAGGCATTTGTATATTGGTATTCTTGCAAGTGTCATGAAGAGTGCAAAATGAAAAGCTCAGAGATGTCTCTTTTTTCAGCAATACTAAAGGTTACTAGGTGGGTCATTGGTCTCAGGGTGGGCCTCATATGCTGCGGTCATAACGCTCAACACTAGCAGTGAATTTGAGAGTCAGATCAGCTCATTGTAATGGGAGGGATAAACCACAAATAGTGGATGCTTTAACATCCTTCTGTCCTGCACAGGCTGGGGTATGTGATATTGTCATTCCAGGGCCCGTTTAATCAAAGTCCATTGTGTGCATTTCACTCCTAAGAAAGGCAGAATGTTTCCTGTGACCCTTTACATTTATCCACTGCATTTGGTGTCACTTAACCTACTGTGCATACAATGCCACCATACTCAGCTCACCAATGTGCACAATTCCAAACAAACAGCAATATCTTTCAGGGCTGAGGGACCATAGAAACACAGGTTATCCACTCAGACATGCACACATGTCGAGAGCTACCTCATGTGAGTCATTCATTTCAGTTAGTCATGACTTAATCCCAAATATAAATTTTCTATTGTTCATGTACTAAAAAGAAACAAGCTTTTCCAAACGAAACTGTTTTTATTTTTGCATCATTGTATGTTATAGAAACAGGTTACAGTAAATTCTATGCAAGGTGTGAATACAGACGTGGCCATGTGAATGCCAAACAGGGGTGGAACATGGTACAGCTTCAAGAGTTTAAAGCATTCCAGTGTATGATGTACATGTTACTAACAGCATTGGGTTGCCAAACTATCTCTGTTGTGAAGCAGAATTTGAAATATTTAAAGGAGAGAAAAGAGGGTGGATAATTTCTATGTAATGTAACCTCACCCTACCTCTATTTAGCGACTAAAAATCTCCTAATATGTTGCCAATGTCCTAAAGTGCCTGTTGCAGCAGTCTTGCCTCCGAGTCAGTAGTTTCAAGCTCTAATTTAGGAGTTGAGCATATCATTTAGATTGACATTATGCTGCCATACTTAATGAGTGCCATACTGTCAGAGGTTCCGTCTTTCAGATGAGATCTTGGACCAGGATCCCATCTGGCTGTTCAAGTGATGCAAAAGATCACATTGTGCTATTTGAACAGAGCAGTGAGTTCTCTTATGTGCTGGGCGACTTTCATCGCGCAACCAAAAACAGGTCATTTAGCTCAATTGTTGCTATATTTTACTACATAATAACTGACCATACTCCAAAAGTAGTTTGTTATTTGTGAAGCGCCTCGGGACATTCTGAACATGTAAGAGACTTGAATAAATGCACGCTCTTTAATTGTCAGTACTTGCTTTCTCCTTGTCCTTTGGAGACCTGCAATTTTGGTGCCTCAAGGAAATGTGAATTGATAATATCAACCAGGGACACATCAAGGAACAGCTGCTTAGGGAAACCTGGAGGTTGGCACTTGGTACCAGATCTTTCCACTGTAATTGTCCCTTTCAGGGAAGATACAGTGCCAGAGAATCAGGCAGTTTGTTGGGTTAGCTGGGCACTTTTTGTTTAATATTTTGGGATGCTGCTAACAACTTGTGAACAACATCCAAAGTATACAGGCCAGGAGTGCAGCTCTGTGCCTATGTGTCCGTGCTCTCCCTTGGCATCTGTGATGCAAATCACAGCGTCCATATAACCTGTTGTCAGTGGCTGCAGGTCACTGTCTGCAGTGTACCTACTGCGTGCAGTGTTTGCACTAATACATGTACTTTCTGGTATGGATATTGCTGGGACCCATTACACAAGGAGAGCAATGACTGAAGGTTCTTCAAAAAGTTGTCAGCACTTAAATTGGTGTCATGAAATGAGCCTTTGCATCAGTGTTAACATTCCTGCGTCTGAATCAGAAGGTGCAGGATTTGATCGCTGCTCAGACAGTCCTGGTGAATGAAGACTGGAGCTCTGGCTCTGAATCAGAGTTGACATCCAGAAGCATACTTGTGTTTGGTGGGTATGGGTGGCTCCTCTTCTTGTCGTATGTGTTTTGGGCACCTATAAAATCCACAAGTGGCCCAAAACTAATCATGCGTTGGCTGGTATAAAGGTAGTTAGGCCATGGAAGGAGCATTCATGTCACAGCCTGTCAAACTGTCAACCTATAATCTTTCCATTGCTTCTCACTATTTTCCAAGGAAGTGTGTGAAGATTAACCTGATAAAATTTCTGGCTCTCTCAATGCTGTCACGCTGTTTTTCTTGTGTCTTTCTCGTATGCCATGGCTGTCTCCAGTCTTCCCTGAATTGCTTTTCTCAGACTTGCTCCGCTGTCCCCTTCATCCCTTACCCATGGCCCTCAGATTGTGAAAGTGAGGACTATTCTGTGATTCTGTACCAATGAATGGCAATGGTGGGAGGTAGTAAATGACTTAATGGTGGGAGAAAGGGACAGACCATCATGGGCAGAACAAAGAGAACTGTTGAGCAAATCAACAGAGGCACTGATGCAGTGAGAGCCAGGGGAGAGGGAGTTGATGAAAGATCTGTGATGAAGACCAGTTGGATTACAAGTAAGTACAGAGATATAGATTTTAAAGGAGATGAGGCTGAAGGTAGCTGAACACTGATCCTGAGTATCATTTGAAAATTGGAGAGAGATTACACTGGTTTAAAGAATTAGATTTAAAATTATTTAGGTTTTCTTTAAAATTATTGAAATTGTATTGCTGATCAGCCATGATATCATTGAATGCGAGAACAGGCTGGATGGGATGAATGATCTCTTCCAGTTTCCCTGCCCAACTTGACTCAGAAAATAAGAGAGAATATGAAAAGAGACAGGCAGCTATAAAATCTAGAAGTCTTCTATAGGCATATAAACAGTAAAAAGGTGTAAGGATAAGCCCAGCAACCACAGACCAGTCAGTTTAACCTTAGTGGCAGGAAAGTTTTTGATCCAGAACAAAATTAAGTCACTTGGCCAAGTGTGGATTAATTAAGGGAAGCCAGCATGGATTTGTGCAAGGTGAATCATGTTTAACTAACTTGATTGAGTTTTTTCGATGAGACAACAGAATTGTTGATGACGGTAATTCATTTGGTGTGATGTACATGGACTTCCAAAAGGCATTTGATAAAGTGCAGAATTGTTGATGACGGTAATTCATTTGGTGTGATGTACATGGACTTCCAAAAGGCATTTGATAAAGTGCAACATAACAGGCTTGTCAGCAAAGCCGAACAGTGGCATCATGAATTCCAAGTTGACTGAATGACAGGAAACAGTAGTGGTGAACTGGTATTTTTCAGACTGGAGGAAGTTATACAGTTGGGTTTCTAGGGGTCAATATTAGGACCGCTGCTTTTCTTTATATATATCAATGATATATATATTAGTAATATGTAAGTGGTGGAAATGTGCTTGCTTTCCAAGGAGGTTGAACCATGGAGTGGCAGGTGGGCTTTATCAATAGAGGCATTAGAGGGAATTGGATAAACACCAGAAGAGGAAAAATATTCAGGGTTACAGAAAGTGCGGGGGAGTGGGACTAGCGGAGTTGCTCTTGCAGAGAGCTATCATGGACACGAAGGGGCTGAATGGCCTACTCCTGCGCTGTCATCATGCTGTGGTGCTATGTGGGCCCTCTTTTGGCAGGTGGCGCTGTGACGCAGCCTCAGCTCCTCTTCTGACGGCTTCTTGTGGTTTCCATGGAGATGGGGAGGGGTGTGGGCGGAGCGGAGGTGGAGGACCCGTTCGTTCGTCCGTCCGTCCGTGAGTCAGTCAGTGAGAACGAGATGTCGTTGAGTGAGCAGAGTCCGGTACCGTCTTCTCCTCAGCCGCACAGACAGGAGGCGGCGGCCTGCCACACCGCCAGGATGCCGGCCTGGAAGAGGGAGATCCTGGAGCGGAGGAAGGCCAAGCTGGCGAGCCCGGCGGCGGACAGCCGGAGCTGGATCCCGAGTCGGCCGGCGGCCCATAGCAACCGGACGGGAGAGGCGGAGCGGGACCGGGAGCCGGGCCGGGGGCCTGCTGCTACTGCTGGCGTTGAGGCCGGCTCGGAGGCCGCTCCGGGGAGCGCCGTGCTGCTGGAGAGCATCGCCCCCCTCCAGGAGAACCCCTTCATCAAGCGGGAGCGGCGGCGGCGGCTAGCCGAGCGCCAAGCCTCGGGAGGCGGCGGCTTCCCCTCGGCCAAGCCGGTGCAGCAGCTGCTGGAGCTGTACAGCCACATGCCGGGGGTCCGCACCATCCAGGCCGACAACATCATCATCATCGAGTCCGACCCCGACTACTTCCCCGAGGCCGGCCCGCCCCGCCTCAGCACCGTCAGTGAGCTGCTGTCCCGGGCCGGCCAGGGCAGCGTGGCCGAGATCCGGGCGGCCGAGGTGCTCGTCTACCAGGGCCCGCTGAGCCGGAGCGAGGAGAACCTGAGCACCCTGGGCGCCGAAGAGGCGAGGCCGGCCGAGCTGCACGGCAAAGTCAGCCGCCTGCTCGAGAAGTTCGACCAAAAGTATGTGAAGCCAACCCGGTCACGGAGTACGGAGAATCTGCTGGACGGCTTCTCCCCCTCCAAGGACCGGCACAGAAAGCCACTCGTCTTGCCAAAACCCCCCTCAGTCAGCAAGCAGAGCCATGGAGCAGCGACACAGGAAGGCCAGTCCAGAGCTGGAGTCAGTCCATCCCCCGAGGGGCTGAGGTCTCCTGGCCCTCACTTGGATAAAGTATCCCCTTCTCAGTCTAAATCCTTCCCGTTGTCTTCGCCCACCAAGTACTCTGCCCCTTTGTCTCCTAGCCACACACCTTCTGTTCCCACTGTAGCCTTACATGATCAGGAGAATGCTAAATTGAGTGTCAGTGATAAGACTGTGTCTGAAGACAGACACTTTTCTGTGTCCTCTTATCGTAAGCAGTTTGAGAGTGTGCCCGCTAATGGATGGCAGCTCAGGCAAAAAGAATCGCCCCCAAGGAAAACTCCGTCTCATCGGAACAACGAGAACATCTTAAAGGATTGGACCACCAAGGAGAATAAATTAATGGTGAATGGTCACCCAGATCTCGATTTAGTGGAGACCGACTCATTCTCTGTGAATGAAGGAGAGGTGCAGAGTGAAGATCAGATGGATGCAAATGGAATTGGGAGTGGTCAGGTGCCTTATTCTATCAGTTCTTCCAGCAGTGAAGTTTCCATAGGGACTAGTACATGGAGGTCAGAGTACGAGGGAAATCAAAGGAAAGCTTCAAAATCAAGTCCTGAGACACCCCAGCCTGCTACAGCTGGTGGTTCCAGACAGTCATCTGCAAAACCCAGTGCCACTCCCTCGGGGAAGGTGAACCAAAACCACAAAGTGGAAAGTTCAGCCAAAGTAACTCCAAACCAGTGCAATGGTGTGTCTGCTTCCACCAGCCTGAACAACTCTTTTGAAATTGTACCTGCCAAACTTCCAGATTTTTCATCCATTCCAGAAGATGATATCCAGGCAAGGGCACTAGCAAACCTTAAAAAGCAGTCCAGGAACTCATTTGTTGTGATTCCAAAGAAGAGAGCGGGTGCCTGTGTGGCATCCAGTGAAGTTTGTGATAATAGGGACATGAACAAAACTTGTGAAAAGCCAAAAATTGAAAACAGTGCTTCCATTTCTGAGGTTCAAACAAGTAGAATTTCAGCTGTTTCTTTGGCAAGGATCAACCCATCTGATAAACAGAATAAGGAAGGAAAATTGCTTGTTAGGGAGCCGCTTCTTCCAAAAGCAGATTTCAAGCCAAAGGATGAAGACACCTTGAATAAATCTACATCAAGCGGTAGCTATGATGTCTATTCTGAGCACATGAATAATCAACTTTCAGCTGGGAAAGAAACAACTAGCGTGTTGCCTACTGCGATGTCAGAAACAGAGTGGAATGCTGAATCCACTGTAATCATTAAAAAAGTGACCCCTCGGATCGAAGAAGACCTCCCAGTCACGAATATAGATGATATCTTGGTAACAGAAGAGAAAGAAACTTCCAAACAGCCAACTAGAGCCAAATCAGCTGTAGCAAAGGACAAGCCTGCTGAAGAATCGTTTGGTGGCTCACAGCACTCCTTTGTGCAGCGAAAGAGTGGAAACACCTTCACCATTGTTCCTCAACGGAAGCCAGCTAGTAAAGAACTGCAGCCCTCTGTCAACACAAATGAGATTTCTCAGGGAAATGGGACTGATGAGCAGTCAGTGGAAGATCCTGAACCATCACTTGCCAAACTGGGGGTGTTATTGAAGAAGCGCTATCCTCTTGCTGAGGAGATACAGGTGATTGGAGGCTATCTGTCATTGGAGAGATCCTGTTTGTCCAAGGCTGATTCCACGAGAAAGAAGGTAGGCTTACTGATTCAAATAATATCTTGGCGTCCATGTGTGATTTGAATTTATAAGAAAAAGAACAGGTTGGCACTGATTCTCTTGGATTTGTCCTAGAGAAGGTCTCCGGGTGAAAGTTTGCTGATCATTTTCTTTTTATCATCCTTGAATACTCTGGAGGACAGCAGTCACAAAGTGGTAGTCATTAGTAAAACATGGTGTAGCATGCAGAGTAATATTCTTTAACCTTAAAGTGAGATCCCTGCTGCCCCTAAAGGAGGTGGCCATGGAAATATTGGATGCGTTGGTTGTCATCTTTCAAAATTCTGTAGATTCTGGAACAATCCTGGCAGATCGGAGGGTGGCAAATGTAACTCCACTATTTAAAAAAAATGGAGGGAGAGAGAAAACAGCAAATTACAGACCGGTTAGCCTAACATCAAAAGTAGGGAAAATGCTAGAGTCTATTATAAAGGGTGTGATAACAGGACACTTAGAAAATATCAGCGGGATTAGTCAAAGTCAGCATGGGTTTATGAAAAACCTACTGGAGTTTTTTGAGTATGTAACTAGCAGAATAGATAAGGAAGAACCAGTGGATGTGGTATATTTGGATTTTCAGAAAGCTTTTAATAAAGTTGCGCATAAGAGCTTAGTGTATGGGATTGGGGGTAGTATATTGACATGGATTGAGAATTGGTTACCACACTGGAAACAGAGTAGGAATAAATGAGTCATTTTTGAAATGGCAGGCGGTGATCAATGGGGTACCGTGGGGAATCAGTGCTTGGGCCTCAGCTACTCACAATATACAACAGTGATTTGGAACCACATGTAATGTTTCCAAGTTTGCAGACGACACGAAACTTGGTGGGAACGTGAGTGTTGTGGAGGATGTTAAGAGGTTGCAAAGTGATTTAGACAGGTTGATTGAAGGGCAAATATATGGCAGATGCAGTATAGCGTGAATAAGTGTGAAGTTATCCACTTTGGTAGGAAAAGCAGAATGGCAGAGTATTATTTCACTGGTGATAGAGTGGGAAATGTTGATGTCCAAAGGGACCTGGGTATCCTTGTACACCAATCACTGAAAGCAAGCATGCAGATGCAGCAAAACAAATGGTAAGTTAGCCTTCATTGTGAGAGGACTTGAGTATAGGAGCAAGGATGTCTCACTGCGGCTGTACAAGGCCTAGAGTTTTGTGTGCATTTTTGGTCTCCTTACTTAAGAAAGGATTTTCTTGCCATAAAGGGAATGCAGCAAAGGTTCACCAGACTGATTCCTGGAATGGCTGGATTGTATTTTGAGGAGAGATTGGGCTGACTAGACCTGTATTCACTGGTGTTTAGAAGAATGAGAGGGAATCTCATTGAAACATATAAAATTCTGACAGGGATGGACATGCTGGATGCAGGGATGATGTTTTCTCTGGCTGGTGGGGATCTGGAAGAAGTGGTCACAGTCTTAGGTTATGGGGTAGGCCATTTGGGACAGAGATGAGAAATTTCTTCACTCAGAGGGTGGTGAACCTGTGGAATTCTCTACCACAGAAGGCTGTGGAGGCCAATTCATGAATATACTTAGGAAGGAAATAGATAGATTTCTGGACTATAAAGGCATCAAGGGATATGGGGAGGGAGCAGGAGTATGGCGTTGAGATAGAGGACCAACCATGATCATATTGAATGGTGGAATAGGGTTGAATGATCTACTCCTCTTGTTTTCTATGTTTCATTATCCCCCCCAACTCCTACCCGATCCTATCCCATGCACTAGAGTGATTGTTAGTTAGGTCCCACATTATACTAGTCTTGTGCTGAGTGCCCACGGCTAAGATAGATGACATTCTCACTTTTCATTTTCAAAAATACTGTTATGGAGAAGTAAATATCTGGATTAGTGATTTATATCAAATGAGCAATAGGGTGAGGAATGTAAACAATCTGTTAGCTCTTCATGTCCAATAAGACCTTTGTGGTCAGCAATCCTCAAAGAACAGGCGACAACGTGGGGGAAAACGTTTTTTCATTGCGAGCTGTTAGGGCCCAGAATGCATTAACTGAGTGTGACGGAGGCAGATCTTGTGGCTTTAAAAAGGGAATTGGATAATTATTTCAAGAGAAGTAATTTGCAGGGCTACAGGGAAATGGCAGGAGAGTGGGACTAGCTGAGTGGCTGCAAGAGAGGGGGCATGGACACAATTGGGTGAATGGCCTCCTTCTGTGCTGTTACCATTCTATATGACTCTATATAAGCCTCAAAGACTCATAGCTATTGACAGCACAGAAGGAGGCCATTCAGCCCTTTGTGTCCACGCCAGTCAGCAAAGATCTGACTACACTAATCCCATTTTCCAGCGCTTGGCCTGTAGCCCTCAAGGCTATGTCAATGCAAGTGAATATCTAAATACTTCTTAAATGTTATGAGAGTTTCTGCCTCTACCACCCTTTCAGGCAGTGAGTTCCAGACTCTGACCACCCTCTGGGTGAAAAAATTCCCCTCAACTCCCCTCTCAGTCTTCCTTAAATCTGTGTCCCCTGGTTATTGATGTTCTATTAATAGCGTCCTGGTAAATCTCCTCTGCACCCTCTCCAGTACAATCACATCCTTCCTATAATGTGGTGACCAGAACTGCACGCAGTACTCCAGTTGTGACCTAACCAGCATTTTATACAGTTCCAGCACAGCCTCCCTGCTCTTGTATTTTATGCCTCAGCTAATTAAAGGCAGGTACCCCATATGCCTTCTTAACCACCTTATCTACCTGCCCTGCTACCTTCAGGGATCTGTGGCTATGCGCACTAAGGTCCCTCTGATCTTCAGTACTTTCCAGGGTCCTACCATTCATCATGTAATCCTTTGCCTTGTTAGCCCTCCCCAAGTGCATTACCTCACGCTTTGCTGGGTTGAATTCCATTTGCCACTGCTCTGCCCACCTGACCAGTCCATTGATATCCTCCTGCAGTTTACGTCTCTCCTTACTGTTTACCACTCTACCAATTTTCCTGCCATCTGCGAACCTCTTGGTCATTTCACCTACATTTAAGTCCAAATCATTTATGCACACCATAAACAACAAGGCCTCCAGCATCAAGCCCTATGGAACCCCACTGGAAACATACTTCCAGTCACAGAAACATCCTTCTACCAACATCCTCTGGTTCCCGCCTCTCGGCCAATTTTGGATCCAACGTGCCACTTTGCCTTGGATCCCATGGGCTTTTACTTTCTTGACCAGTCTGCCATGAGGGACCTTATCAAAAGCCTTCCTAAAGTCCATGTAGATCACATCATTACCCTCATCAACACTCCTGGTTGCCTCCTCAAAGAATTCAGTCAAATTTGTCAAACATAGCCTTCCCGTAACAAATCCATGCTGACTATCCCTGATTAATCCATGTTTCTCCAAGTGCAGATATATTCTGTCCCTTGGAAATCTTTCTAGTAACTTCCCCGCTACTGAGATTAGACTGACATGCCTGTAATTTCTTGGTCTATCCCTTCCTCCCCTTTTTTTAATAATGGGACAATGTTAACAGTCCTCCGGTCCTCTGGCACCTCACCTGTGGCCAGAGAGGATTTGAAAATTACTGCCAGGGCCCTTGATATTTCTTCCCTTGCCTCCTTCAACAGCCTAGGATACATCTCATCCAGACCTGTGGATTTATCCATTTTGCAGGCTGCTAAACCCGCTAGTACCTCCTCCCTCTCCATGATAATTTCCTCTAATGTTTCACAGTCCTCCCCTGACGTCTATACCTGCGTTGTCCTTTTCCATTGTGAAGACTGACGTAAAGTATTCATTGAGGACTGTACCCACATCTTTCGGGTCCACACACACATTACCTCTATGGTCCTTAATTAGCCCTACTTTTTCCCTAGTTATTCTCTTGCTCTTCATATAATTAAAAAAAAACCCTTTGGGTTTTCCTTTATTCTACCCACCAATGCTTTCTCATGCACTCTTAGCTTTTCTAATTTCCTTTTTAAGTTATCCCTGCATTTTTTATCCTCCCATAAGGACTCTGCCATATTGAGCCCTCCATATCTGCCATAAGCTTCTCTTTTCTTAACCCTAACCTTTATGTCCCTTGACATCCAGGCTTCTCTGGACTTGGTCCCCACACTTTGTCTTTATGGGAACATTTTTGCCCTGTACTCTCGCTATTTTCTTTGAATGCCTCCCACTGCTCTAACACAGTTTTATCTACAAGCAGATAACCCAGTCCACTTGGCCAAATCATATCTCATCTTAGTAAAATTAGCCTTTCTCCAGTTTAGAACTTTTATTCCCGGGCCAACCTTATCCTTTTCCAAAGCGATCCTAAATCTAGCTGAGATATGGTCACTACCTCTCAAATGCTCCCCTACTGAGATGCCTTCCATCTGCCCGGGCTCATTTCTGAATATTAGTTCCAGAATTGCCCCCTCCCTTGGGCTTTCTACGTACTGGCTGAAAAAGGTTCTCCTGGATGCAGCTTAAGAATTTTGCTCCTTCCCTACCTTAAACACTAAAACTATCCCAGTTAATATTTGGGTAGTTGAAATCTCCTACTATTACTGCCTTACTATTCCTGCACTTTTCTGAAACTTGATTACTCATTTGATCCTCTAGCTCTTCCTGACTGTTTGGGGGTCTACTATTATTATCTGGGCAGTATCTGATTTGACCCATGAAGGGGAATATTTTGAGTTTAATTTAGATAATGACTGCTTTTACCAGGAATAACCCTGGAGCCTCTCAAAGTTCATCTTTGTTGGCCACTTCAGAAATCGCAATCTTATTTGAAATGCAGATGCTTTTTTTTTAACCCGTCTGAACAGTTTGCATTGCTTTTGCTGCATGACTTCCTGAGAGATATTGTTTCAGAGCAGCCGGAAACTGGAACTGAGCAAACTTGCCACTGTACACTATGCATTTCCACACTGTCATTCTTGTGGGATTTTTTTAACTGATTCATGGGATGTAGGCATCATCGGAAGAGCCAGCATTTATTGCCTCATTCCCTTGAAGCCTATTTAATCTGTGTAGTATAGGTGCTCTCACAACAGGGGTCAACATTTTTTTTATTTTTTACAGCTCTTTTCAAGAATTTTTCAGGGACTACACTTTAGTTTTCAGGGGCTCCTTGAAGGTAAAGCAGACCAAAAGATCTAAGTAAGTAGCCAAACCTTTCACGATGCAAGAATTTGCAAACTTGCTCTATGCCTCCATTAAAGGATATTAAAGAATGGAGCGACTCGGTGCTGGGCACGAGTCCAAAAAGCCAACACAATTAAACAATTTTTCTTCATTCACCCCCTCCCACTGCACCATGTCGACCTCTTCCTGTGGCTGATATTAAAATGCACTTATGGTTGGGCTCTTCTGAATTGTCTAGACTCCCAACTTTTTCTACACATCAAAATGAAAAAAGAAAATACATGCTAACCGGCAGCTAGGAAAGCTTGTATACTGAGAGACGGTTCTATAGCAGAAGTGTTTAAAGAAAAGCTTAAGGGGAACAAAAAAAAATGGGATTTCTCCCGCAATATTTTTTCTCCCTCTCCCCTAGATCTCTACTTTAAAATTTACTTGCAAAATAACTTATTGGGCAAATATAGAAGAGGAAGAAAGCCATTAGAAAGGATTTAACTTTTTCCTTTTTATTTGGTTATTGTTTCAGCAGTACTTTGTCAACTCAAAGCCAAGCCCAGGAAGAGTGTTTTAGAAGGAAAAATTAAGACCTATTTAATAGAGTTGGTAACTTCTATCCATAAAGAAATAAAATAAGCTGTAACTGTGAAAGTGAACAGTGTTGCCTGTTGCCCAGGTACCCTCTCTCCTTCTCTGTCTTGCCCTGAGAGGCCCTCTTGCCCCCCCCAATCCTCCGTCTCCTTCCAGTGTCACACTCTCGCTCCCTCTCTCTCGCAATCAGAGCCACTTTACCTGTACTGGGTCGATGGCCATCTTGGCCTCCCTTTCCCCTCTGGATCTGCTGGTGACAATGCTGAGATCCCAATTCTCTTTTTCTTTTATATTGAAATAAGAGGATTGTTGTAACTGGGAGAGGAGTAGGAAGGGGACTATTTACTTTTAAATAATTAAACATAAGCTTACCTCAGTCCATCAGCCTTGGCAGCTGCCAGAAGCAGCTCCCTTTCCTGCTCAATAAAAAGCACACAACTGGAAAAGAATTTTAATTCGTCAATTTCACTTTGTTGCCCATAAGGAAATTAATTTTGGGTGCAATGTTTATATGTTAAAAAAATTGCATAGAAATGAATAAAATCAATAAAAGAAAGAAAATTACCCTAACACAGAGATCTAACTTTAATTAAAATATGCACTGGAATAGTTTTTACTACACTAAAATAATCAGTCAGTGAGTCCCATCCTGAGTACATATCCTCATCATACATCAAACTCCTGTTAAAAGCCCTGATAGAGAAGGGCACAAATGAGTTCAGGAATCGATTTGTCCTGCACTTTAGGCTTTGTAGCCTTTTCCCTGAACACTTTAAGCAGTCATACTGAGACAAGGGGTGATTCTCATTGGTCATGACTCCCTACTTTCGTCAAAATTCTTCGAGAGTAGACTTCGTCAAGAAAAGAAGAAAAATAAATAATTCTAGAGGGAGGAAAAGTGTCAACTATCCATTGACTCCCAAGTTCTCAGGTCTTGCTTGAAAGAGAATTGTCTGTTTCTTTCTTTTTCCCTTCAACTTGCTGAAAAGTTTGTTTTTTGGTTTTGATTCTCCTGTCTTCCCACGCTTGGTGCTCCAGCTGTTCCATTCACAGGTTCCCTCTCTGCTGCCCCTCCAAACATTGTTTCTGGTGAAGCAACAAGAGCAGGAGGAAGGGAACCTGTGATTGGAGGAGGAAGCATAGGAGAAACAGAATCTGTGATTGGAAGAGCAGTTCCTCACAGGCTCTGTCCGCCCCTCGCTTGCTGCTTCTCCAATGAAACTCTGCATTGTTTTCTGGCTCTCAATGAGACATTTGTGCCTGCAATTGCTCGGACCTATTTGGACAACGGAGGAGCCATAATGAAAGGTAATATTGTATGGGGGTGACCTTTCTTGAATTTTTCGCCTCATTGTTGCTTTCTTGCAGGCTACTTGTGACATTTCAAGCTGTTGCCCTTCTGTATTTTGACCCCAGTCCCACAGTGCTGTTAGGAAGGGAGTTCCAGGATTTTGACCCAGACACTGAAGGCACGGCAATATAGTTCCACATCAGGATGATATGTGGCTGAGAGGGGAAATTATGAGTGGTGGTGTTCCCTTGCATCTGCTGCCCTTGTCCTTCTAGGTGGTAGAGGTCACGGGTTCAGAAGGAGCCTTGGTGAGTTGCTGCAGTGCATCTTGTATCTCATACACACTGCCGCCACTGTGTGTCGGTGGTGGAGTGAGTGAATACTAATGAAGATTTCTGCCTATTTATTGTAGGATGAACTGTTAATAAGGCCAGAATGGAACTTGTGTGATGCTCGGTCACCATGATAGTAAATCTGTCGCTAGTGGTTAGAAAAATTGGATTTCACGAAAGGGCCAAATAAACGGAGGTCATCTTGGAGGACTGCAATCTGAATTAAAATATTGAGGTTTTTTATTTCCTTCTGTCAAGTTCGGGTTTAGAATCTCCCTGTGTAGAAACTTTCCTTTGGTACCATTTATTCAGAGTATTACAGGGAATCTCACCATGCTGCTGTTGGAGTTCTCAGCTAGACATTAGCACGCACAAAATACCAAGTGCTCTTAGTCCATTATTCCTAGGCTTAACATTTGCATTGAGATGACCTGTACATGATGGATGGGTTACTAAGCATGTGGCATAACAATGGATGAGGTGCCAAGAATGTTTGCAAGTGAGAAATTTGCACAGGGCCTTTTCGTACACCTAAGTGTGAGGGCCAGGTACTGGGGCATATTTTACTTTCACAGGTATTGGGTATATGCTGGGGAAATGCGTCATCATGTTGTGAGGAGTGGGTATTGGGATATAAGATTTACATTTTGGGGCTGAGTATCGAGCCTGTGGTATGCCTAAGTCTAAAAGTGGGGTGCTAATATTGAATTCTTTGCTGGAAATACTTCATAATTTTTTAAGATTATTATGCTGATACATTGTAAATTAGTAACCCAGATTTAGTAATAAGGAAGTTATCTCCAGTTCCTTATCTTCTCACTCTGCCTCTTGCTGTTTGACCAGTGTGTTTTGGTATGGAAAGACAGTTTATCCTTTCCATTGCCCAACTTTTTGAATATTTATGAATAAAACTATTCTGAAAATGTCTAAAAGTATAACTTCAGAGGTTAGTGGAATGATTTTGACAGTCATTTATTTAAGGGCAGTTTATAAGCTTTACATTTCACCAGTTGCTCAGAGGCAAGTGGATTTCAATATAAAAAATGTGAGCTTGCTATTATCCTGTGTACCTAATCACTTGGATGACATGATGACGATGAGTCATCTGGTGGGGCTAAAAGTCATTTCTGTTCATCGTATGTGACCAAAGCTTCAAGTGCAAAGGCCGCTTCCCATTGGGCTAGCATAAATAACTGAGGTGTGGTTTCCTGGTTTGACTCTGTGTAAGCCATCAGCAGGTATGAATAGATAATTTAAGATTTGAAATGGCTCTGGAGCAAGACTGTGTAAAGTGTGACCTTCAGTTTGACATTAACCTGACAATGTGATGTTGCAAAGCTGAAAGTTTAAACTAATGTTCTTGGTGCTGTGTAGCTGTCCATTTGGTATTGTAATTAGGAAGGTAAACCCAAGACAGAAGAAAGGGATTTGAGGGGTTTGTGATGGGGTGCAGTGTATAACAAATGAATATGTCTGTTTCTCTAATTTGTAATGCATCTGGAACATAAAAAATGGAGATCAAACTCACTCTGACAGGCAGCCAGAAGGATTAAAACCTATTACCACTCAAGACCCAGACCCCTGGGTTGCCCTGTAAGCTGCTATTTAAGGCATACTTCCTATTGCTCGATATTACTGCACACTGTCAACAATATATGATTGTGTAACTGAGTAAAACAATAAAAAATAAGCATCTCTTACCTGTGTTTTGATATGAAAGACAGGACATTATCCTTCTTATTCCCTACATGTTTAAGGATTTGTGAATAAAATCATTTGTTCTGAAAATGTCTCAAAAGTTTTACTTCAGAATCTAGAACAATGATTTCCATGCACAGAATCATTTTTTCAGAAGGAGTTTCATAAGCCTTACATTTGTTGACACATCTCAATGCTGATAAGTGAGGGAGTTCATTTGGACAGGAAGGGTAAGGTGGCCACGTACTTTTTGGAAAATAAGAGCCTAACTGGGGTAGAGCAGCAAAGGGATCTCAGAGTATAACACACCAATCAGTAAAAATAGTGATGCAGGTTAGTAAGATCCTTAAAAAAAAAGGCAAGCAAACCACTGCGGTTCATTTTGAGGGATAGTATTGAAAAGCTGAGAAGTTATGTTAAATTATCTGGAACTTTGGTTAGATTAACCTGTGAACATTTCTGTTCTCTATTATAAAAATGATAGAGGCACTGGAGAAGGTGCAAAAAAGATTTACAAAGATAATATTAGAAATGAGAGGTTATACCTATCAGGAATGATTGAACAGGCTTGGACTCTTTTCTCTAGAAAACAGAAGGCAGAAGGGAAACTTGACCTGATCTTTAAGATTATGAAGATTTGTAGAGAAATGCAAGATACTTATTAATAAATCCAATCGGGAATTGTGGCGAAACTTAACCAGAGAGTGGTGAGAATGTGGAACTAGCAATAGTTGAGGCACATAACATAGATTAATTTTAAGGGGAAACGGGATAAGAATATGAGGGAGAAAGAAATAGTAGGATATGCTGATCAGGATAGATGAAGGGGTCAATGAAGCATAGAAGGAAGTGCATGTGGAGCATATTCCAGCAGAGAACATTTGGGCTGAATGGCCTGTTTCTGTGCTGCATGTTGTGTATGTCAGGCTGAATCATGGTGGCACTCTGGGTTGGGGACTTGCCCTGCCAGAGAAGAGGCTGCTGAGGGGATAGAAAACATTATGTATTTTAGCCTGACATCCACACCGACTACCTACACCAGAGCACATCGCGAACAAAGGACCATCAGTACTGGTAAAACTATCCCTCTGGCTGTTTGATTTTATTATCAGTATATATTTATTGGTTACATATGTTGTTCATATTGTAAACATTTTAAAATACTTTCGTAATCTTTTACTTAAACTGCAAGGAGATGCATTACAGTTCCATTAGGCTGCTTCTACTTTTCAGAATGGGCAGTGTAAGCATAAAGCATGGTAAAGCTTGCAGATTATTTTAAGGAAATGTAATTGCTGTGGTGTGTTTGGTTGTGTTGGTACAAGTTGTAGTGTTGCTTGGCCTAAATAGCCAAGTGGTTATGGTACTGGGTTTGTAACCCCAACATCGAGAGTTCAAATCTCACAATGGCAAACTATGAAACAATGTAACTTCATCTGAAACAGATGGAAACGGGTTTGTACTCACAAGAGTTAAAAATATTCAATGACCCTGCCACTACTGCTAGGCTTGGCCTAAATAGCCAAGTGGTTATGGTACTGGGTTTGTAACCCCAAGATCAAGAGTTCAAATCTCACAATGGCAAACTATGAAAAAAAGAATGTAACTTCATCTGAAACAGATGGAAACAGGTTTACTCAAAAAGAGTATCAATGTTACACAAGCTTGGCCTAAATAGCCAAGTGGTTATGGTACTGGGTTTGTAACCCCCAGATCAAGAGTTCAAATCTCACAATGGCAAACTATGAAACAATGTAACTTCATCTGAAACAGATGGAAACAGGTTTACTCAAAAGAGTATCAAGAGTTCAAATCTCACAATGGCAAACTATGAAACAATGTAACTTCATCTGAAACAGATGGAAACAGGTTTACTCAAAAGAGTATCAAGAGTTCAAATCTCACAATGGCAAACTATGAAACAATGTAACTTCATCTGAAACAGATGGAAACGGGTTTGTACTTGAAAGAGTTACAAGTTGTAGTGTTGTTTTGCTAGAGGGATCCAGCCAGCACTTGTATGAATGTGCACAGGCACACATGCTTTGGATTGTGTGTAATTGAGTGTCTGAGATTCTGCACTTTTGCTATAATGATTTGGGTCCTCTGCTCATTCCATCTGTGGCCAATTCTGGCTTTGTTTCAGGTGTTCATGTCTTATGCTGTTAGCTGCGGCATGTGTCATTGTTTAAATCAACTACTGGAAATTCAAAAGCATTTCTTTCCTCCTCAATTAGAGCTTGCTGGAAGGGGCAGGTGGTGGGATAAATGTTAAAATGAGTCAAAGTTCTATTTTGTTTTAGTGAGACTGCTGCCAGCTCTTGTAGCTAGGTGCCATAAATTTTTCCAATTTTCCATTTATTGGACACTGTCTCCTTGTTAATTTTGCTGACCATTATAATTCTGTTCAACAGAACTTCATTAAAAAATTAAACAATAATTTGGAGCAATTCCATTGAAAAGCACTCTTGCCCTAGGGATCTGTAAGATGTCGAACCAGTGTGGATTTGGCATCTCTTGCAAAGCAGTTATTATCCAAATATAACCCCAAAGTTGATGCTTAGTATAGCAAAGAACCTGACCAGCAAAGTCTGCTACAGCCTGGAACTCCTGGCCTAAAGCAAAAAGAAAGAGCTTGCATTTGTAAAGCGCCTCTCACGACCTCAGGTTGTCACAAAGCACTTTACAGCCAGTGAAGTACTTTTGAAGTGTAGTTACTGTTATAATGTAGGTAAATGCACAGCCAATTTGTACACACCTGGATCTCCAATTGCCAATGTGATAGCAACAACTTGCATTTGCATAGTGGTCTGCAGCGGTTCAAGAAGGCAGCTCACCACCACCTTCTGAAGGGCAACTAAGGTTGGGCAATAAATGCTGGCCCAGCCAGCGAAGCCCACATCCCATGAATGAAAAAAATAGTGCCTTTAACATAATGAAACACCCCAAGGCACTTCACAGGAATGTCATCAAACAAAATTTGGCAGTGAGCCACAGCGAGATTTTAGGGTTGCTGATCAAAAACTGGGGCAAAGAGGTAGATTTTAAGGAGCATCTTAAAGGAGAAAAGAGGGAGGGAATTCCAGTGCTTAGGGCAGTGATAGCAGAAGGCATAGCTGTGATTAAATTTGGAGATGTGTGATAACCCAGAGTTGCAGGAGCATAGAGATCTTGAAAGTTTGTAGACTGAAGGAAGTTACTGAGATAGGGAGGGGGCGAGGCTATGGAGGGATTTGAAACCAATGATTAAAATTTTAAGATTGAAGAGTTGCCAGACCAGGAAGCACTGTAGGTCAGTAAGCACAGGTGATGGATTAACTGGACTAAGTGTGAGTTTGGATGCAGGCAGCAGATTTTTGGATGAACTCAAATTTATATAAGGTGGAAGGTGGGAAGTTGGCCAGAAGAGCATTGGAGCAGAGGGAACAAAGGCATGGATGTGAGTTTCACCAGCAAGAACATGGTTTGTGTCAGGCAAAGATAGAAATGGAAGTAGTCGGTCTTGATGATGATATGGATTTATGATCAGAAGCTAATCTCAGAGTCAAATACAATACCGAGATTGTGAACGGTCTGGTTCAGCCTCAGACAGTTGCCAGGGAGAGGGATGGAGTCAGTTGCTAGAAAATAGTGTGTGTGGCAGGACCCAATTTCCTTAGTTGTGCTACCAATTGTTGTACACCCATGCCCTAGTATGTGTACAACACACTCATGTTTTATCTGAAATGTCAGCCCTGTGCTTAATTGTCCAGAGTGGGACTTGAATCCATGACCACCTGTTTCAGAGGCAAGAATGCAGTGAGCCTAAGTAAAGACCTCTTCTATATTTTAGACTCTGGTGAAAAGATGACTGATTTGTTCACAATTTTGATCTGCTCACACTGCTTAGAGAATTTGTGAGCAATAGGAAGTATTATCATGAGTGCTGTTGTTCTGATAAGCCTCTTCACCCTCTTTGTTTCACCTTTTTAAATTAATAATTGAGAATTGTGTTGGAATGTAGAGTTTAAATGCCTTTTTCCTGCTGAAAGGTCATCAGCAATCAGAGTTCACATTTTTCTTTCCTCACTGCCGTTTTGCAGAACTAAATTGCAACAAACTAATTGTCAAAGTAAGATGGCTCTTCAGCAGCCCCTGGATTCTCAGGTTAATGTGCAGCTAGCTGTAGTACTTCCTGCAGAACCTGATGACCCTAGCTCCCAACCTTTATAACTGCTTCTCCTCTTGTTTGAAAATAACCAGCCCTGACTTCCGTAATTGAGTCAGGAATATGTTGACTCTTTCTGCCGAGTACACAAAGGTTCCTAGCACTTTGTCCAACATTGGGTTGAATTTTGAGGTTTGCAGATGCTTCTCCCACATGTTGAGTACATAGGGACCCCTCTAGCTGCTGTTCCAGATACGTGTGAAATATTTCTGGAGTCTACCGAGTCTACTAGCGGTTATTAATTGCTGAGACCCCTTCCTGTGCTAGGACATATTGAACCTCCCGAGGGCCGCAGGGATCTTCCTCAAAAGAGCCCCACTGGCTGACAGCCCAAAGCACTCCCGTTGACACAGGACTTCAAAAAACCCCCACACATTTGTCTGAAATTCTGTAACCCTCCTGGAATATACTCTACACCCTACAAACTGACAACAGTTCCCCTCTCAATTCCTGGTTGACTGCAACATCAACTGCAACCTGGTAACTGACCCTAATGGTCCCAGGTTTCAACCTTCCACAGAAAATCTGGACAACCCTCAACCCCTTGAGGATGGGCCAGTGGTCACTTCCTCCACAAGTGGAACATGAGGAACAGAAATTGTGACTGTGGCCATCCATGTCAGACCGTTGCCCGCATACTGAACTTCTGCCCTGAGAAATCCATTCCTGGTGGTGTCGCAATCATTCACACTGCGTCAGCTGAAACCATTGAATGGATTGCTAACCTCAACACCAAACTGTAACTGTTTCCCCAGCCATACGAATAATAAAAATGTACATCAATATGGACACAATCTTTTCACTAAATTATCGTAAGGTTTAGGTTACTGAATCCTTGCAGATGCTCCTCCCACATGTTGAGTACATAGGGACCCCTCTAGCTGCTGTTCCAGATACATGTGAAATATGCATGAAAAAGGACATTTATCACTTTTTTAATGTGCTGTGCAAGGATTGTTGGTTTTGCTGACATTGTGTTGAAAGGAGGCTTGTTTGTGGTTGCGTGACTGTGCACAGAATAGAAATGCTGAGACACTATTTTACATGTTATTTTTATGTCTCTGGAATGCTCCTTGGTAGTCTTGTAACCTAAATACTTTGTCATTTATTTGGGTAACTTTGTGCTTATCACTTGTCTTTTCTCCCTCCCCAAGTTTTTAATAGGAGGAGCCCTTCGCCACTTAACTGCATCAAGACTGATCAGGACCTCAACCCTGCCATTTACCCAACTTCGATCTATGTCCCATGATACCCTTGTCCCTTGATGGCCCTTTCCTTATCCTTTTCCAAAAATCTATTGACCTTCACCCTGAAAGGTCCACATGACACCTCAGCATCCACAACCTTTTGTGCGAGATGCTTCCAAATTTCTGTTTACTTTGTGTGTAAAAAGTGACTTCTAACTTCACACCTGAGTAGCCATGCACCAATTTCAAGATTGTGTCCTTTTTGTCCTAATAAGGAAATAATTAGGTTATAGTCTCTCCACTATATCATTTGTTTCCTTATCATTTCAAAGATCCAGATTAAATCTCCCCTCAGTTTTCTAAACTGACAGGAATATAAGACTAGTCATCCCTCTCCAAAGCTATAGCATTATTCCTGAGGTTCCGTGTCCAGAACTCCAGAAGGTGCCCATCCAGGGCTCCAAAGAAAGAAGTAGAGATTTACCGCTCAATAAATTGTAACTACATTTAATTACTCTGGTAACCATGAAGGTGCTCTCTCTGCAGATGCATGACCAACTACTATCACCATTGGTGCTCTTTATTTCTATCTTCCTGTAACCTCTTAACTAGAGAGATTGAATTGTAATGTCAGAAAAGAGTTGGATAGGGGCATTATCTGACATTGTATACATAAATGATTTGGAGGAAAATGTAACTGGGCTAATTAGTAAGTTTGCAGACGACACTAAGGTTGGAGGAGTTGCAGATAGTGAAAAGGATTGTCAAAGGATACAACGGGATATAGATCGGTTGGAGACTTGGGTGGAGAAATGGCAGATGGAGTTTAATCCAGACAAATGTGAGGTAATGCATTTTGGAAGGTCTAATACAGGTAGGAATTATATAGTAAATGGCAGAACCCTTAAATGCATCGACGGGCAGAGGGATCTGGGTGTACAGGCCCACAGGTCACTGAAAGTCGCAACGCAGGTGGATAAGGTAGTCAGGGGTATTGAGTATAAAAGCTGGGAGGTCATGCTGCAGCTGTATAGAACCTTGGTTAGGCCACACATGGAATATTGTGTGCAATTCTGGTCGCCACATTACCAGAAGGATATGGAGGCGTTGGAGAGGGTGCAGAGGAGGTTTACCAAGATGCTGCCTGGCCTGGAGGTTACTTGCAATGAGGAGAGGTTGGAGAAACTTGGATTGTTCTCACTAGAGCGACTGAGATTGAGGGGCGACTTGATAGAAGTTTACAAAATTATGAGTGGCATGGACAGAGTAGATAGAAACTTTTTCCCAGGGTGGAAGAGTCAGTTACTAGGGGACAGAGATTTAAGGTGAGAGGAGAAAACTATAAAGGAGATGTGCGGGGCAAGTTTTTACGCAGAGGGTAGTGAGTGTCTGGAATTTGCTGCCAGAGGAGGTGGTGGAAGCAGGTACGATAGTGGTGTTTAAGAGGCAGCTTGACAAATACATGAATAGGATGGGAATAGAGGGATACGGACCCCAAAAGTGCAAAATGTTTTGACAGGCAATATGATCGGTGCAGGCTTGGAGAGCTGAAGGGCCTGTTCCTGTGCTGTACTTTGTTCTTTGTTCTTTATTAAGTTTCTATATCTGTGTTTTTAAAATGATACTAGGAACATTAAATAGCTTCCATCAGATGAGGAAAGAAAACCACGGTTACATATATGTCTCATGGTTACATATATATCTCTTCTGTTCGTCCAGCTGCTTAATGATAATATTTAAAATTTTAGCTGCTCACCTTTAATTGCTATACAATTGCTGACCCAATCTTCGGCTACCTAGGGCCTTAGCTCTGGAATTTCCTCCCAAGATCTTACTGCACATTTTAAGTCGCTCCTGAACATCTACCTCTTTGACAAAACTTTTGGAAATCTATCCTAATGTCATTTAATGTTTTGATTCATGTTTGATAATTGGCTCTGTGAAGGGCCTTGGGACATTTTACTACGTTAAAGATGCTATATAAATGCAATTTGTTGAAATCTGACGCATGTGAATCAAAGTCCTGTACATGCTATGCAGGTTGGAATTTCCCAATTGCCCACACCTAATTTTTTAAAGCAAAGATATAGATAGTATTACTTCACAATAGAGTGCAACATAATGTGTTAATCACTGTTGCTACATGTACTTGACATTCTGCGACCTCTGGTCTACTTCAGTTGCTGATATTGGTCGTGGTCTGCAGCAAAAGGCACCAGCCCACCAACATAATGTGGATAAAACATTCTCCCCTGTTAAATATACAACCAGGACAGAATTGGAGCCAGTTTCTAAAGAGCCAGTTGGATGCTTCCAACATGTGCTAGTTGAGGGCAGTAAGGGTGTGTCGATTTCTGATGTAAGGTTGCTCTCATTCCTTGTTTTGCCTGCGACTTGTTGAAGATGTTTCATGGTTTTGGTTTAGTTCAAATGCTCGTTGCTTCCTGAGGGAAGTCCAAGTATAATGATGAGCTCAGTTCTGTGTGCAGCATGTCTGTTCTAAGCCTGAAATCGCCTAGTGTCTCAGAATTGTTCAGGAAATTGCTTTCTGAAGTAAGGGGTGAATTCCCCTTCCACTCACCTAATCCCCCCTTATTAATTCTTTAATGCCTGACATTTAATATCTGTTTGTGTTACCTGCTCTTTGTTTCACTGACCCTGAGCTTCCGGTGGCCTGTTATTTTAAGTCTCCACCTTGCTCTGACTGATATCTCTGTGCTTGGCCTGCTCCACTGTTCCAGTGAAGCTTAGCTTGAGGGACAGCACCTCATTTTTCGATAAAGCACTTTACAGCCTTTGGGACTCAACATTCGGTTCTATAATTTCAGACTATAATCTCTGCTTCGGTTTGCTTCCTTTTCTTTTACTTGTTTTGATTTTTTTTCTTTCAGACAGCAGCACAGCTGCTCTCGGCACATCTTATGTTTCTTTGTTACTTTTCTTGCCGCATCACCATTCTCTTTGGCCCTGTAAGACTAACTCTTCCATTCAATCTCTCCTGTCTTCCACTTGATAGAAACAAAGAAAATAGGAGCAGGACTAGGCCATTTGGCCCTTCGAGCCTGCTCTGCCATTCGTTATGATCATGGTTGATCATCCAACTCAATAGCCTGCTCCCGCTTTCTCCCCATACCCTTTGATCCCTTTCGCCCCAAGAGCTAAATCTAACACCTTCTTGAAAACTTACAATGTTCTGGCCTCAACTACTTTCTGTGGTAGCGAATTCCACCGGCTTACCACTCTGGGTGAAGAAATTTCTCCTCATCTCAGTCCTAAATGACCTACCCCATATCCTCAGACTGTGACGCCTAGTTCTGGACTCCCCTCCCACCCAGCTTTGTGTCACCTGCAAATTTGGAGATATTACATTTAATTTCCTCATCTAAATCATTAATATATATGGTGAATAGCTGGGTTCCCAGCACTGATCCCTGCGATACCCCACTAGTCGCTGCCTGCCATTTGAAAAAAGACCTGTTTATTCCTGCTCTTTGTTTCCTGTCTGCCAACCAGTTTTCTATCCATCTCAATGCACTACCCACCAATCCCATGTGCAATCCCATGGACCTTTGTTTTTCCTTGTCCACCCACCTCCCCACCTTGCCCAAAACCGATCACGTCTCTAACTTTTCCCAGCTCCAATGAAAGGCTATTGACCTGAAATGTTAACCCTGTTTCTTTCTCCACAGATGCTGCCTTACCTGCCAAGTATTTCCAGCATTTTCTGTTTTCGTTTTAAGCTCAGGATGTGCCTGTGATTGAACTAATGCCAGATGATTAAGCACAGCACCCCAAGGTGCTGCTCAGGTGTTGCTCTTGTATTAAATGTTAACCGTTGATGAGTTGAGTCAGTGGAATGAATGGAGATGCACCCTCTGGTACACTACTGACTTTAAGGATTTTTCCTGTGCTGTTATGTAAACTAAGCTGGGTGGAGGAATAAGTGAGTGGCAGAGTGCTTTGGAACAGTGTTATCGAAAGGACTTACTTTGAATCAGATTTGAACTCTGAATAGAGGTCACTTTGTCAATTAAATTCAGATATGGTTGGAGTCAGCTTGATGATACTTGTTTTCAGGATGTGGGTGAGACTGGCAAAGTTTTTTTTAAATTCTTTCACGGGATGTGGGCATCTCTAGGTTGGCCAGTATTTTTTATTGCCTCTTACTGCTTGCCTTGAGTAAATGATGGTGGGCCGCCTTTTGGTTGTGGTGGTGTTCCCTGGTTGATAATTCCAGAACAATGAAGATTCTTGGGCTCAAAGCCACATCAAATATCTGTTCATTACATCTGCATGACCTCAATCTTCCAGATTCCAGATCAGCCCTTCATCATTTATTTTAAAACTATTGTGTATAACATGCACTTTCTACAACCTTTTCCTGTCTATTACTATTTCCATCTTGCCTGTTGATCGTGCTTACGCATTTTGGTATAAAATGCTCAATCTCCAAGGTACTCCACTGCAACTCCAACCCCTGGCCTGTTTTTAAAAACCAGTCACCCTGCTGCTTCCCCTCAATTGTTATTGTTGAAAATGTAGACGGAACATTATTTGAATCCCAAAATACTGTGTCACTCCCATAATGATTAAATGAAATTGCATTTTTATTACAATCAACATAAACCAGTTGTTCTGATAATATCTTGCACAAGTTATATACAATGTAAAGTGGGTATGTCCTCCGATGCTGTGTATCAGTGAAGTAATAATGGTATATGTGCTTCTATTTCAAGCTAGCCCTGTACAACATTTTTGGATAACAATTCCCAGGGGGGATGTTTAGTGTTTTTGCAGCTTCAAGTGGGCAGTTAGGCTTGTAGGTTTAAAATTCTGTTGACCAAATTATGGATTATTTTGAAGAACAATATGTAGTCCGAGTCTCTCCTACTAATGGAAACATCTTCCCCATGTCCACTGTATCCAGGCCTTTCAGTATTCTGTAAGTTTCAATCAGATCCTCCCTCATCCTTCTAAACTCCATCGAGTATAGACCCAGAGTCCTCAAACGTTCCTCATATGTTAAGCCTTTCATTCCTGGGATCGTTCTTGTGAACCTCCCCTGGACCCTCTCCAGGGCCAGCACATCCTTCCTGAGATACGGGGGCCAAAATTGCTCACAATATTCTAAATGTGGTCTGACCAGAGCCTTATAAAGCCTCAGCAGCACATCCCTACTTTTATATTCTAGTCCTCTCAAAATAAATGCCAACATTGCATTTGCCTTCCTAACTACTGCATCAACCTGCAAGTTAACCTTAAGAGAATCCTGGACTAGGACTCCCAAGTCCCTTTGCACTCCAGATTTCTGAATTCTCTCCCCATTTAGAAAATAGTCTATGCCTCTATTCTTCCTACCTAAGTGCATGACCTCATACTTCCCCACGTTGTATTCCATCTGCCACTTCGTTGCCCATTCTCCTAACCTGTCCAAATCCTTCTGTAGCCTCCCCGCCTCCTCAATATTACCTGTCCCTCCACCTATCTTTGTATCATCTGCAAACTTAGCCAGAATGCCCTCAGTTCCTTCATCTAGATCATTAATGTATAAAGTGAAAAGTTGTGGTCCCAACACTGACCCCTGCGGAACTCCACTAGTCACCAGCTGCCATCCTGAGAAGGACCCCCTTATCCCCACTCTCTGCCTCCTGCCAGACAGCCAATCTTCTATCCATGCTAGTACCTTGCCTCTCACACCATGGGCTCTTTTCTTACTGAGCAGCCTCCTGTGCAGCATCTTGTCAAAGGCCTTCTGGAAGTCCATACATTGACTCTCCTTTGTCTAACCTACTCATTACCTCCTCAAAGAATTCTAACAGATTTGTCAGGCATGACCTCCCCTTGATGAAACCATGCTGACTTTGCCCTATTTTACCATGCACTTCCAAATATTCTGAAAACTCATCCTTAATAATGGACTCTAAAATCTTACCAATGACTGAGGTCAGGCTAATCGGCCTGTAACTTCCCGTCTTTTGCCTCACTCCCTTACATTAGCGATTTTCCAGTCCTCTGGGACCCTCCCTGACTCCAGTGATTCCTGAAAGATCATCACTAATACCTCCACTATCTCTTCAGCTATCTCCTTTAGAACTATGGGGTGTAATCCATCTGGTCCAGGTGATTTATCCACCTTCAGACCTTTCAGTTTCCTAGCACCTTCTTGGTAATGGCCACCATACTCACCTCTGGGGGCCCCCCCCCCCCCCCCCCCCCCCCGACTCTCTTGAACTTTGGGGATGTTACTCGTGTCTTCCACTGTGAACACTGACACAAAGTACCTATTCAGTTCTTCCGCCATTTCTTTGTTCCTCACTACTACTCCTCCGTTTTCCAGTGACCCAATGTCCACTTTTGCCTCTCTCTTACCCTTTATATAGCTAAAAAAACTCTTGCAATCTTCTTTTATATTACTGGCTAGTTTAGCCTCATATTTAATCTTCTCCCTCCTTATTTCTTTTTTGGTTGTCCTCTGTTGGTCTTTGTAGGCTTCCCAATCCCCTGGTTTCCCACTGCTCTTTGCCGCATTGTATGCTTTCTCTTTAGCTTTTATGCTGTCCCTGACTTCCCTTGTCAGCCATGGTTGCCTTGTCCTCCCTTTAGTATGCTTCTTCTTCCTAGGGATGAATTTTTGCCGTGTCTCCCAAATTACTCCCAGAAACTCCTGCCATTGCTGTTCCACTGTCTTTCTTGCTAGGCTCATCTCCCAGTCAATTCTGGCCAGCTCCTCCCTCATGCCTCTGTAGTTGCCTTTATTCAACTGTAATACCGTTACCTCTGATTCCAGCTTTTTCCTCTCAAATTGCAGGGTAAGTTCTATCATATTATAGTCACTTCCTCTTAAGGGTTCCTTCACCTTAAGCTCCCTTATCAAATCTGCCTCATTACACATCACTAAATCTAGAATTGCCTGTTCCCTAGTGGGCTCCACTACAAGCTGCTCCAAAAAGCCATCTCATAGACATTCCACAAATTCCTTTTCTTGGCATCCACTACCAATCTGATTTTTCCAGTCTACCTGCATATTGAAATCCCCCATGATCACAGTAACTTTGCCTTTCCTACACGCCTTTTCTATATCCTGGCGTATCTTGTGCCCCACATCCTGACTACTGTTCGGAGGCCTGTACATAACTTCCATTATGGTTTTTTTACTTTTGCGATTCCTCAACTCTACCCACACAGACTCTACATCATCCGACCCTACGTCGTTTCTTGCTTTCGATTTAATTTCATTTCTTACTAACAAAGCGACCCCACCCCCTCTGCCAACCTGCCTATCTTTTCGATGGGATGTATATCCTTGGCTTTTTAGCTTCCAGTCCTGATCCTCTTGTTGCCATGTCTCTGTGATGCCCACCACATCATACCTGCCAATTTCAATATGCGCCACAAACTCATTTACCTTAATTCGTATACTGCGTGCATTCAGATACAACACCTTCAGTCCTGTATTTCCCGTCTCCTTTTTCATTGTTATCCCTTTATCTGATGTGCTTGAAGTTAGATTCCGAGCCCTTTCCAAACACTCTGTCCTATTTTGTGTTCTGGAGAATTTAATAGCCTCTCCTGGGCTCTCCTTTCTTTTCAGTTTTTTCATAATTTTCCATGAATTTGAATCCCCCCCACCCCCCAACCACACACGCTAACCTGCTGCTTTGTTTCCCATTAGTCATACTTCTTGGAGTTTTACCCTTCCCTTCCCCCCCACTTTCTAGTTTAAAGTCTGTTGACCACCCTGTTTACCCTTTTCACTAGAACATTGGTCCCAGATCGGTTCAGGTGGAGACCGTCCCAACGCTACAGATCCCTCCTGTTCCAATACTGATGCCAGTGCCCCACGAAATGGAACCGCTCTTTCCCGCACAACTCCTTTGGCCACATGGTTACTTCCCTTATTCTCCCGTCCCGTGGTTCGAGTAGTAATCCGGAGATTATAACCCTTGAGGACCTGTTCTTTAATTTAGTTCCTAGTTTTTGATAATCCCGAAACAGGTCCTCTTTCCTAGTCTTACCTATGTTATTTGTCCCGACGTGGACCACAACAACTGGATCCTCCCTCTCCCTCTCCAATATCTTTTCAAGCCGGTCAGAGATGTCCCTCACTCTGGCACCAGGCAGGCAACATACCATGCAGGACTCTCGATCCTGCTTACAAAGGATGCTATCAATTCCCCTAATTATAGAATCCCCTACAACTACCACTTGTCTTTTTACTCCCCCCCCTCTTGAATGGCCTCCTGTGCCACGGTACCGTGGTCAACTGGCTCATCCTCCCTACAGCCCTGTTCCTCATCCACACAGGGAGCAAGTACCTTGTACCTGTTGGACAAGATCAAGAGCTGAGGCTCTTCTGTTCCTGAACACAGGAAGCCTCTACCTGCCTCACTTGCAGTCACACCCTGCTGACCCTGACTGAATTTGAGGTACTTACTCCAGTGGGTGTGACCGCCTCCTGAAACAAAGCGTCGGGGTAACTCTTCCCCTCCCGGATGTGCCATAGCGTCTGAAGCTCGGACTCCAGCTCATCAACTCTGAGCCGGAGTTCCTCCAGCAACCAACACTTGCTGCAGATGCGGTCACTGCGGCTCGCAATGGGATCTGCCAGCTCGCACATCATACAGCTACAGTACATCACCTGCCCAGCCTTCTCGACTTAGTTAATTAATTTATTAATAACCTTTGAAGAGACATGAACAACACCCTTGAGGGATGCACGACTGAATTCAAAGAGAACTACAAAGGCCACCTGCATTCCCTAACCCAGGTTGGTCAACTTGAGTCTATTCAGCTACTAGGACAAAACACTCCAGAACCTTCCTTTCAATTCTTACATTTAACCATCTCAGGAACCCAGACGAACGATATACTTTCTTGTCAAAGTCAATGTGTAGAGGTGGGAGTCATGTGACATGAACCTCTGGCTGGTGGAGCCAGTTTTACTGCCTTACTGTACCGCAGATTCAGTCTGCCATTTTACCACCTACAAGCAGCCTCATGGAAAAGGGGCACTGTCCAGGTTAAATACCTGGCTCCATCTGCACTGTTTCTGCAGGAACTTCTGTACCGTCGCCTATAAGACTGATTAATCTCTGCATGCCCATCTCATCCTGTAAAGTAAACTCCAGCAGAAAAGTGAATTATACAACATCGGTTTTCAACCCGCCGACCTCCATGAAGGAATACTTCATTGGACTTTGATTCTGAACCCTGGAACCCATGTGAAACAATAACTCCTTCCTCTGTGCTTTTTGCCCTGTAAATCAATCTTTTCTCTATCCCTTTTGCCTCCTGTGTACTCAGAAAGCAACTGTTACGACCCTTCTCCCTTGTTTGAGGGTGTGCAAATAAATTAACCCTATGAGTTCATCTTATCTTGAGTTTGCTGTGGGGTTATCAATAGAAAATTGGATCTAGCAAAAACTGAGGGGTTGAGAAATATGCTACTGCTTATAAAGGGGGAAGCAAATTAAAACACCTTTCTGTTTATGGATGTGCAGTGAGAGGAGAAATTAAGGCTGTTTAAATTAGCCTCCTCCTGTCCGTAATGCACAAGATATTTTCCTTGGTGTTATAGCTTCTTTATTTGGAGAGTGTCTTAACAGCTGAGTGATATTAAGTGTCACCTTGCTCTGTTTGATCACACTCTCGTCTCTGAGTCGCAAGGTTATGGGTTCAAGTCCCAATCTAGGACTTGAACACCAAAATCAAAGCTGATGCTGCAGTGGAGTACTGATGGAATGCTGCAGACTGAAGTGCAAAAATAAAAACAAAAAAAAAAACTGCGGATGCTGGAAATCCAAAACAAAAACAGAATTACCTGGAAAAACTCAGCAGGTCTGGCCGCATCGGCGGAGAAGAAAAGAGTTGACGTTTCGAGTCCTCATGACCCTTCGACAGAACTTGAGGCAGTCAACCTTTCTGATGAGACTTTAAGCTTTGTCTGCCCCCTAAGGTGGACATAAAAGGTACCATGACACTATTTCAAAAGACAGCTAACTTATCTCTCATATCCTGGCCAATATTTATCTTTCAATCAACATCAAATAAATGAATCATTTGGTCATTATCACTGCTGTTTGTAGGATTTTGCTATGTGTAAATTGGTTGCCATATTTCCTATAATTCAAAAACACTTCAATGGCTGTAAAACACTTTGGGATGTCCTGTGGCCTTGAAAGATGATATAAAAATGCAAGCCTTTTTTTTCGAGTTGGGGTTGTGAGCTTTAGAACTATTCCTGAGTTTGACAAACAATCTAGGTTAATCATCTAGCACTTACAATACTGTCGTAGGAGTGCTATGTTGTCAGAGTGCCATCTGTGGAAAGATTATGATGTCACTTTTTTGAAGACGAGCATGGGAGTTCTCCCTGTGTCTGTTAACATCAGTCCCTAAACCAACATTAGAAAAAACAGATTAACTAGATAGTTATCTACAAAACATCAGTGACTATCTTCAAAAGTAATTTGTTAGTTGTTCAGCATGTTGAGGCGCCTAAAGGACATAAAAGATGCTGTATAAATATTTTTTCATTTTCTTGCAACATGTTCTGATTTAAATTTCATGAGAATAAATTTTGTGACTGACTTTTTTCCATGTGCATAGGGAAGTCATTAAAACAAAAAACTTACCACTGTTTGCGAATTCTATTTTTATGAAATCTACAAAATAAAGCCTTGTGAGTCATGTGCTCTATTTCATTCTGCTTCCCATTGACAATCCTATCTTCATCTGCCCTATGATGCACCTTTAACATGATGACTGTCACAGAGGTTGCAATATCTTATCCCATGAGATGGTTCACTGTTTCTTGGTCCTTCCAGGATTGTTAATTCTTGGTCTGGATGGAGTTGAATTTTTGAAATTTAAGGTAAAGAGCTGAAATTTGTTTTCAGTTCTGACACAGGTTAAAGGATGATCAATGGTTGTGCTGTGGCTCCATGGTTTGCAATATACCATTGTGAAAGGTGTAGAACCAAGTTCAATGAAAGCTGGGACTGATTCACAAAGATAGCCTCCACTGTCTGAACTATATCAGATCCATCATCTTTCCACACAAAACAACAGTCTCATCATCACAACATGCAACCACCCTTGAATGATGCAAGAATTTTTGTCTGCTGCATCATCCTGGGACTAATCCAGGTGTTAATGACTCTGCTTGAAGACATCCTTCCTGACGTTAGTCCTGAACTTGTCTTTTAGCAGTTTATACTGTCTCGTTGTCCTACAGATATAGCCTAACTTTAAATCATCTCATGCTTTAGATTGCAAGAGTCTGGACAGTTTCAATCCAGTTCCTGGTCGTCATGGCCTCATGGCACAAAGCTGCTTAAATTTTGTTTCATTTTGTGTTAAATTGCTGATCTCATTTAGACAAGCCATAGAAATGGCTGCTACAGTAAGGGCTGTTCTTCAGTGGTTGGAGAGGGGGTGACTCTCAAACTATGCTATATTCGATCAAGGAATGCTTGATGTTGACACTTGATGCTTCAAGGGGGAAAGTGTTTCATTTGTTGTCAGTATGCCTAGTCTTGGTGAACATTAAATTCTCCATTAAAAAAAACATGGGAAGAAAAACTCAAAAGCTTCCCAAACCCACCTCTCCAAATGTTAACATGTAAACCATGGCACAGTACATTGGAACTCCAAAGCAGCTACATTACTAGATGTGCTTTTTACTATTAATAATCTAGGATCAGCCTTATCAGAATCTGACGAGATGGCCCATCTGTCCTTCCCTTTATGTGCATCATTCTTTCTAAATCATTGCAGTCATGCATTAATATCCCCTTCTGACGAAGCATGGATATCTTACAAGCTCTTATTCTTTGAGGATTGTAGACTCAAATAATGCAATTAAGAGATTATATTTTCTCTTGCCACCCCAGTACTGTGTAAAAATATTACTGATGACAAAAACTGGACATCGAGTTCTTGTGGCTTTCATTGCTTGGTCCTTGATCTTTACTTGGTTTGTTATCTTCCCTCACCTAAGTCTCCCCCAGCTTTTCCCAATCAAAAGTGTAGTATAGGGATTTATTTCCTATATGGCAACAGCTTTATTCTACTGTATATAGATTAAGTGAGTTTAAATAAAAGTTACTGAGTACAAATCACTAAGAACATTCCTAGCCCCGTCCTCTCTTTGCTGTTTACTTAACATCACAAAAAAAAACTTCATTCCCTGGTCCCCTATGAGCATGCTGTGTGGATGTTAAGTTGCTTAACATGAAGGGAAAAATAAAGTCTTGCATTTATGTCGTGCTTTTCACCTTATTAGGGCATTCCAAAGTGATATACAACTAATGAATGTTTAATCACTGTTGTAACGTAGGAGAGACAGCAGCCAATTGGCAATCTCTCAAACAGCAATGTGATAATGGGCAGATAATCTATTTTTGTGATATTGATTGAGGGATAAATATTGGTCAGTACACTGGGATAACTTCCCTGCTCTTAAAAATATTGCCATGGCATCTATTATGTTCACCTGAGAAAGCAGACAGGTCTAGGTTTAACAAAAACAGAATTACCTGGAAAAACTCAGCAGGTCTGGCAGCATTGGAGAAGAAAAGAGTTGACGTTTCGAGTCCTCATGACCCTTCAACAGAATTAGGTGAATCCAAGGAAGGGGTGAAATATAAGCTGGTTTAAGGTGTGTGTGTATGTGTGTGTGTAGAGAAGTGGAGGGGGGTGGTGTGGTTGTAGGGACAAGCAAGCAGTGATAGAAGCAGATCATCAAAAGATGTCGCAGACAAAAGAACACATAGGTGTTGAAGTTGGTGATATTATCTAAACGAATGTGCTAATTAAGAATGGATGGTAGGGCACTCAAGGTATAGCTCTAGTGGAGGTGGGGGGAGCATGAACATGAATGTTCTGTTGTCTGTGACATCTTTTGATGATCTGCTTCTATCACTGCTTGCTTGTCCCTACAACCACACCACCCCCTTCCACTTTTCTCCCCGCACCCAACCCCCCCCCCCACACACACACACACACACACACACACACACACATGAGGACTCGAAACGTCAACTCTTTTCTTCTCCGCCAATGCTGCCAGACCTGCTGAGTTTTTCCAGGTAATTCAGTTTTTGTTTTGGATTTCCAGCATCCGCAGTTTTTTGTTTTTATCTAGGTTTAACATCTCATCTGAGATACATCACCTGTGCCAGTGTGGCAGTCCCTCAGGAAATATGAGCTTTGATTTTTGTGTTTGAGCCCTAGACTTGAACCCATAACCCATAATGTCAGCTCCCAGCTGAGCTACAGCTGTGCCCTTATATAATCATCTCATCCGTAAGACCCAACTGTCCAGTCAGCTATCCCTCCTGGCTCTCATGCATGTTGCATTGCTAATGGTCCCTTTTGCTCCAGTCCCTTTCCTTTCAAAACCAATGTCATCATACTCTGCTTCAGAAAAAATAATCTCAGCCTCTCTAGTTATTGCTCCACTTTCAACCTCCTCCTCCTTTTCAGTTTATCCTTGCCTCCCAGCATCTCTGCCAAAACTCTTATCTGCATCCCTTAAATTTGGTTTTAACCTTGCTAAGTCACAAATTACATCCTCTTTGGCTGTCCTGCCCCCAGTTTTCTTCAGCTCTACTGAAGACACAATCTTCTCCAGGCACAGCAACTTCCAGTTCCATGCCCAGTTGAGCCTAGATATGAGTATGGATAGGTTATTTGACTGACAAACACAACATTTCAGTCAAACCCTAACTTCTCTTGATTTAACATCGATTTGGGAGCATTCTGCCTCTGCTTTGGTTGTGTAAGCAACACAGACTAATATCCGTATTCTGCCAACCATTTATATGGGTAGCACCAGCTGAAGCAGGCATGATCTGCTGAAATGATAGCTCTGATAATGAAAAGTTTTAAATGGAAACAATCTAAAGATGGATCTTGAAGATTTCAAGTGATGGGGCTGTGACAGTTTCCTTTTTCTGTTGTGGGATTGTCCTTGGGAAGAAAGATTGTTGGTAGACTGTCTTGGAAACAAATGGTCTTTGTAGTTTGTGTGGATGGCTGCCTTGTTTTTAGTCATTACTGGAGGGCACCAGGTACTTGTTTCTGTCAATTCCCACCATATTTTATAGAACATGGTCAGTGTTATTTAACCTCCCCCCCCCCACCCCCCCACACTTTGCAGTAGTGATTCCCATTCCAAATCTTTGATCAAGGATGTGAATATATTTCCCATACTGATTCAAGCAGAATCTTTGGATCGCTTCAATCTTATTTATCCCTCATAATTTAAGGATCCAACACGCAACTTGCATCCTCCAGGACTGGACGAACAAATGTTTGGTAATCTATTTTTGTTGCAATACAAAAGATTCTTCCTCAGAAATCCACGAATCCTGTTTGTTTTCAATGTTAACTGCTGAATGTGGAATCCCCATTGAAGATGGCTTTTAAGATGAACCCCCAAGTGTGGTTGGAGACTTTGATTACAGAACGTAAAGCTCTCTGGTTGATCCTTTTGTTGGTGATGCTCATGATATAGCATTTTGGCATTGAATGCCATCTCCCATTGGTCCTGCCATTTTTGCAATTCCAGAAGATCATCTTGTAATGAATTGATATGGTCTTGAGTTTTCCCTGATGCATAAACCCCACAGTCATCTGCAAATAGCCGCACCGTTTTTTAAAAACTTGTTGAGAGGGTCGTTAATGTATGTCAAGAAGAGTAAAGGTCTCAAAGGGTACTCTGGAGAGGACATTTGTAGGAGAGGATGATTTCTACATCACACACCACTTTATCTTCAGTTGTAAGGTAGTGCTGAATTCAGTTTAATAATATCCCCCTGATTCCATAGAGAAGTTTGGACAAGAGCTTTTCATGAGGAATTTTGTCAAAGCCTTTTGACAAATTTAGTATTGCCATGTGAGTAGTTTAATCTTTTTTGAGACTTCAAGTTAAGCCTTGGACAGTTTGTAAAAGCTGTGTTTTGGTAGATCTTTTCACCCAAATGTCATGCTGGCTATTTACCAGGATATTATGAGCTTCACAGTGCTTCATGACATGAGAATGAGCAATATGTTCAAGCAATTTGAAAATCACACTGGTGAGAGAAACCAGTCTGTGGTTTTCTGGCTGACTTTTATCCCCTTGTCTGAATGTGCCACAGTTGTTAGCTTGTCTCCACCAATCTGGTAAGTATTTTAGAGCGTGAGTCATTGGATGGTGATCAGGGATCTGCTCCAGCACAGCCTGGGGATCAAACCTGAGGCCATCTGATTGATGTGTCTCAGGTACTGCAGCAGACCAAGTGTTTACCAGCTGACCTCTCTGGAATTCTGGGAATGACCTTATGGAATCTGTTCCCAGAGAGGCTGCAGCATCAGGTTTATCTGCATTTCAAACCAGTTGTTTAAAGAAAAAAATCACCTTTGTTTAAACTTTAAATGTTGCTAATATTGTGGCAGTAGTGTGCAGTGGAAGGGAAATATATTAGCATTCGCTAATGCTAGAACTACCTGTGTTAATCATTTCAGACCCATGTAAAATAATAACAAAGGGAGCTTGCAAAAGCTTGTTACTCTGAGAGGCACTTTTAAATAGTGCTATGTGGGTTTGGGTTAGGAGGAATTTCTGTGCTTTACAGGTCTGAGCACTTGCCAGCTTTATTAGCTGATGTTTAACTCCAGCTAGTGCCAGTACACACTCCACACCAGGATATACATATTGTGCCACAAGGTAGCTACTGATACACAAATTAAGATATGGATCCTGGAGAGGGATTATTGTGTGACTAAAGGTATGATAGAGCGAAATACTGTTATCAGGACATGGCTATCGTTCAGCCTGTGACTTTAATGAGTAATGCTGATAGAGAATGGAATGAGGAAGAATGATTAAAGTGAAAGCTGCAGTACAAGTGATCTCCATTCTCAATTCTGTGACTCTAACTCAACAGGTTCTGTTTGTAGATAACACTTTGTTTAAACACAGCATTTTATATAGAAGTGCCCTACCCACTTAATAAAGGCTTTTGTTTGTAATTATCTACCTAACACTGTTGTTGTGTACCTGTCAACCTTTGTCATTCCTCCCTGTGGTAATTGCATTTAACAGTTGCTATCCATAGTTCAGTGTGGCTTCAAATTGTGAATGGAGGGCTGTGGATATCAATGGATACATAAACCACTCAAAATAACTGGAGGCCTGCACTCACTCTGTAATCCAAGGGACCCATGTTCTGAGGTGTGAAATGTCCACAAATATGACACTGGGTTTGAAATCATATTTTCCCAATCAAAATATCCCTTGATATGAGTAAACAAGTGCCAAATTATGGTGTATACCCCTTGCCTTGAAGAAACATGAACTCTGTACAAATATGCATTAAGACACCTTAAGTTTAAGCAGGAACTCTGTGTATAGCTGCAAACAATGTACCCTCTAATTTCGTTTTGGAGTGCACAGGCAACTTGTTTAAGTGTGCAGCCTCTTCATATTTCTTTGGGCGGCAAGTTAGAGGAGCTGGATTGTGCAGGGCCTGCATGGCAACTTTCAAGTTGCTTTGCAACTGTGCAGCTTTGAGGGAACAGTGGTTGCAAAGTAAATGCAGCTACTGTCCCTTAACCCTGAATATGTTTTTGTTGGCTAATTTGGTTTCAAGTGGAGACTGCAGATTGAAGCCTGCAGAAGCAGTATTAGACCCAGTTTCTCAGAATCCTATCAATACTGTTTGGCTGTGTATCAGCCCCAGTCTCTTACTGATCCAGACAGTATTACTGGGACACTATCAGTCCCAGTCTCTCAGTATCCCATTAATACAGTGGATCAGTTTTGATCCCTGGCAGACTGTAGCTAACTAGCACTGCTTTGCCATTGAAATAACAGCTAGTATTGTCCTCTGTTATTTATGCGCAAGTGCCACAGCATCATCAGGTGAGGGCTGACACGTTAAGTACGGAACTCCAAGTTGCTATTCTGGCTGAGCCTCTCCACCGTTAGCTGTGTGAAAACACCATTTTGTTGTCTGTGTCACCATTAAAATGCATTGAATGACACGCAGTTCTTTTTACAAACTATATGCGAACCAAACTCATCACAGAAAGATAAGTTTTGTCCATTTCAATCTGAGTACCCTTTTAACAAAATGAAGTTAATTACTGCTAGTCAACCACTCGGGCACTGAAAATTTATTTTTACAATTTTCACAATTTAGGGTCTGATTTCTTCAGGTTTTAATTGTTAGATTTTAAAAATAAAAAAAAATCAGACTTAACTTTTCCATTCTTTCTCTTTTCTTTCTTAATCCAGTCTTTTACCTACTTTATTTCTTCCTCTAATTTTACATTGAAGTTACGCACTTTAATTTTACACTACTCAGTCCATGTGCAGTTAATTTCATAATCCATTAGTTTGAGTGGTTAAGCTCCACAGTTGCTTGTGCTGTTCATGTATGTCCAAGGTGCCCTGTTTCCTCTCATTTCAACATCGTCAGTTCACACGATCAGTAACTTGCCAAGCAAAGAATTTTAAAAACCTTAGCATGCAAGGACAACTCTGTCGGCAGACAGGTGCCCTGCCATGGCAGAATCACAGAATTGTTACGGTGTAGAAGGAGGCCATTCAGCCCACTGTGTCTGCACTGACTCTCTGAGCATTTTAACTTAGTGCCAACCTCCTGTCTTTTCCCCCTAATCCTGTACATTGTTTCTATTTAAATAATCATCCAATGCCCTCTTGAATGCCTCCATTGAACCTACCTCCACCACAGATGCTGGTAGTGCGTTCCAAACCCTAAATATTCACTGTGTGAAAAAGTTTCTTCTCACCTCGCATTTGCTTCTTTTACAAAACATTTTAAAACTGTGCTCTCTGGTTCTCGATCTGTTTACAAGCAGGGACAGTTTCTCCCTATCTACTCTGTCTAGATCCCTCATGATTTTGAAAACTTCTATCAAGCCTCCTCTTAGCCTTCTCCTCTCCAAGGAAAACAGACCCAACTTCTCCAATCTTTCCTCATAACTGAAGAATCTTATCCCTGGAACCATTCTTGTAAAGCTCTTCTGCACTCTTTCCAAGATGTTTACATCCTTCCTATAGTATAGCACCCAGAACTGTACACAATATTCCAGCTGAGGTCTAACCAGTGTCTTATATAAGTTCATTAAAACCTCTCTGTTCTTGTACTCTATGCCCCTATTATTGAAGCCTAGAATACTGTATGCTTTAGAAACAGCTGCCCCAACCTGTCCTGCCACCTTTAATGACTTATGTACATATATACCCAGGTACCTTTGCTCCTGCACGCCCTTTAGAATAGTCTCCTTTATTTTATACTGTCTCTCCATGTTCTTTGTACCGAAGTATATCACCTCACACTTCTCCACATTGAACTCCATCTGCCACCTATTTGCCCACTCCACCAATGCGTCAATGTCCTTTTGAAGTTCTACACTGTCCTCCTCACAGTTTACAATTCTCCAGTTTTGTGTCGTCCGCAAACTTTGAAATTGTTCCCTGTACACCAAGATCTAGATGATTTATATATATGAGGAAGAGCAAGGGTCCCAATACCAACCCCTTGGGAGCTCCACTATAAACCTTCTTCCAGCCTGAAAAATACCCATTAACCATGAGTCAGTTTCCTATACCTCAGCCGATTTCGTATCCACATTGCTCACGTTGCTACTGTCCCTTTTACTCCATGACCTATAACTTTCCTCACAAGTGTGTTGTGTGGCACTGTATCAAACACCTTTGGAAGTCCATATACACCACAGCAATGGCCTTTCCCTCATTAACCATCTCTGCTCCCACTTCAAAAAACTCCAGCAAGTTAGTTAGACACGATTTTCCTTTAACAAATCCATGCTGACGCTTCCAAATCAATCCAAGTTTTTCCATGTGACTATTAATTCTATCCAGAATAATTGTTTCTAAAAGTTAAACTGACTGGTCTGTAATTGCAGGGCAAATCTTTACAACCTTTTTTGAACAAGGCGTAATGTTTGCCACTCTCCAGTCCTCCACCTCCCCCCAAATCCAGGGAACATCGAAAGATTATTGCCAGTGCCTCTGCAATTTCAGTTCTCACTTCCTTTAATATCCTTGGATGCATCTCATCTGGTCCCGGTACCTTATCAACTTTAAGTACCAACAGCTTATACAATACATCCTCCTTATCAATTTTAAACCCTTCTAGTGACTGAGTTTCCTCCTTTGCCACCATGGCCTGGGCAGCATCTACCTCGTAGGTAAAGACAGATGCAAAGTATTCATTTAACACCTCAGCCATGCCTCTTGCCCCTATGTGTAAATCCCCTTTTTGGTCCCTAATTGGCCCCACTCCTTTTTCCACCCTTTTACTATTGATGTGCTTATTGAATACTTTGGGATTTCCTTTTACGTTAGCTGCCAGTCTTTTTTCGTAATCCCCCTTTGTTTCCCGTATTTGCTTTTTCACATCCCTTCTGAACCTTCTGTATTCAGCTTGGTTCTTAATTGTATTTGCTATCTGTAAGCACACTTTTTCTTAATTTCCATCTTCCTTTCATCCAGGGAGCTCTAGATTTGTTTGTCCTACCCTTCCCTTTTGATGGAACATAACTTGACTGTGCCCCAACCATCTCCTCTTTGAAGGTAGCCCATTGTTCAGCTACTGTTTTTCCCGCCAACCTTTGTTCCAGTCTATCCAGCCTATTTCAGTTCTTGCCCCATTGAAGCCCGTTCTCTGCCAGTTGATTATTCTTACTCTAGATTGACCAATGTCATTTTCGATTGTCATCCTAAACCTTATGATAACAATGATCACTGTCCCCTAAATGTTCCCCCATTGTCACTTGATCTACTTGGCCCACCTCATTCCCAAGAACCAGGTCGAGCAGTGGACTAGATACATACTGCTGTAGGAAATTCTCCTGAACACAATCTAGGAACACATGTCCCTCACTGCCGCTTACACTACCACTATCCCAGTCCATATATGCGTAATTAAAGCCCCCCATTATAACTACTGTATGATGCTTACACTTCTCTGTAATTTCCTTGCAGATTTGTTTCACTATATCCTTCTTACCAGCTGATGGTCTGTATATTACACCGAGCAATGTAATTGCACCATTCTGATTCTTTATATCTAGTCAAATCGATCTGTCCTTGAATCCTCTGACACATCCTCTTTCTCCAGTACTACAATACTCTCCTTAACCAAAAACGCCACCCCTCCTTTTTTCCTTTTCCTATTTTCTGAACACCTTATAACCAGGAATATTTAACACTCAGATCTGCCCTTCCTTCAGCCAGGTCTCCTTTGTCGCCACAACATCATAATCCCACAAGGCAATCTGTGCCTGTAACTCCCCAATTTTATTAACTATACTCTGTGCATTCACATACAAGCACTGTAACCCTAATTTAAACTTCATTACTTGCTCCCTGACTCCATCTATTAACTTACTATTCTCTATTTTAGTGCTCTCTGCCTCTCCCAACATTCTGTGCACCCTGGTATTGCTTTCTGATATCCTCTCCTGGTTCCCACACCCCTGCTGAGCTAGTTTAAACCCTCCCCAACAGCACTAGCAAAACACCCCACAAGGAACTCCGTCCCAGCTCTGTCCAAATGCAACCCATCCGTCATGTACAAATGCCATCTCCCTCAGAGCCAGTCCCAGTGTCCCAGGAATCTAAAGCCCTCCCTGTTGCACTGTCTTTCCATCCACGCATTCATTTGTCTCATCTTCCTATTTCTGTACTCACTTGCACGTGGCATTGGAGTAATCCGGAGATTACTACTTTAGAGATCCTGCTTGCTAATTTTCTACCAAGCTCCCTAAATTCTGATTGCAAGACCACATCCCCCTTCCTACGTGAGTCATGGGTACCAATATAGACCACGACCTCTGGCTGATCACCCTCCCCTAGAAGAATTTCCTGCAGCCGCTTTGTGACATCCTTGACCCTGGCATCAGGGAGGCAACATGTCATACTGGAGTCACATCTATAGCCACAGAAACACCTGCCTGTTTTCCTAACCAATGAATCCCCCATCACTATTGCTCTTCCTTTCTTCCTTCCCCTCTGTACAGCCGAGCCACTCGTGGTGCCACAAACTTGGCACTGACTGCACTCCTCTGGGGAACCAGCATCCTCACCAGCTTTCAAAACAAAAACCGATTTGTGAGTGTGACTCCAAGGGACTCCACTACCTGCCTGATGGTCACTCATTCCCTCTCTGTTTCCAGGCCCTTAAGTGTGACCACCTCTGAACATGCTATCCACGTCGCTCTCAGCCTCGCGTCTGCACCACAGTGACTCCAGCTGCTGCTCGAGCTCTGAAAACCAGAGCTCAAGTCTCTGCAACTGGCAGCAAGCACTTCCTGCACATGTGGTCATCTAGGACACTGGTAACGTCCATGACTTCGCACATATTACAGGACACGCATTCCACTCGACTTAGCTGGTCTGCCATGTCTTAACTCTACTTCCCTTATGTTAACTTTAATCTATTTTGGATTATTTATATTATTTTATTATATTGGTCCTAAATTTCCCTTATTCCTGGCTCTTCGCAGTTATATCCAAGTATAGCTACTTGTTTAAAAACATTACACTTTTCTAATTTACTCACCAAGCCCTACTTACCAAGACCGCCATTCTTCTTTCTGAGGAAAGGTAGAAAAGGAAAGAAGCACCTCCTGTCCCCTCACTGAACTCCCTCAGTCACCAAACTCCAACTGAAGCACTCTATTGCAGCCAAACACAGCACTCCAATGCAGACAAATTGTGGCCACCCTGTTTACAATTTTACATTATGCATCCTGGTTACTGGTGGTTGTTTTGCTCAAAACTTGGAGTTTTCTTTGCTTTGATCATGGATGCTAGTGCTGAGAGGAGTATGAATGATTGACTGTTTCTATGTTTCAGCTGAAAGCTGGCTCATTGTCTGTTTGAAATACATCATCTTTATAGCCCTATGTGGGAAATAGATTCAGATTCTCATATTTACCAAATTCCCGTTTTTCCCTCTCTTGCCATCCAGTTCCCATTTCCTCTTCCAAAATAATTCTGTGAACACCTATTCCCTTCAGTGAAAAATATTCCCAATGGCTGAGGTCAATTGGCAAAATAAATATTGCAGTTTTTTTTCTGTCTTGGAGAAATTTGGTGACCTTTTAATTTTAATATACATACACTGTATGCCCACCCTTTTACACCAGCCACCACGTATTACAGATCCTATTTAACATGCAGTAGCCTGGTATAGTTGTACTTATCCTACACATGAGCACATTGATGTGATTATGATCTCCGACATGAACGGAGTCCTGTTTTTTGATGTTTTTGCTTTCATTTTTTACTCTTGCTCTGTGACTGAAATTTAGGAGAAGTAGTTAATTCAAATGCAGCAATTGACAGGATGATTGAGAATGAAAGTGAACTGACTAGTACTGATGTATGAATGCTGAGTGAGTGTATTTACGTGATGGACAGCAGACCACTCTTTTCCAACTGTTTTAATATGCCAGACGTCATGGCTAAGTGCTTTAATAAACAATTTAAGCACCTGCAGTTTTCCAAGTAGCTGACTTTGCCTTGAAGTAAATCATGTGTGAGAGCCCCTCCACCATTGCTGAAATATGCCAAACAGAACAAGCATCATGCATCTCCCTTGAACTCAGCTGTCCTATAACACCGAGCTAGTCCAAGCACCCTGATATAATTTGTGTTATGTCACTGTAAGCAGTTAGTGGACAAGATTTGTTGCCTTTGTTGTTGATTGAGACAGACAACAAGGCTCGACAGCAACACTGATTCAAGTGAGTTTTAAGAGTCGTCTTCTCGAGATGAAATGAGGAATAGCAGATAGCGTGGCTTTAGACGAGGGATTTTTTTCCCCCCGGTGGCATATTCAAAAAATAAAGACTCTTTACCATTATGGATGATCCGTGTCAGCCCCCTCCTGAGGTCCCCACCTCACAAATCTTCAGCCAATTTGATTCATTACAGGTGATATCAAGAAATCGCTGAAGGCATTCGATACAGCAAATGCTATGGGCCCTGACAATATTTCAGCTATAGCACTGTAGATTTGTGTTCCAGAACTAACCACGCCCCTATCCAAGCAATTCCAGTACAGCTACAACACTGGCATATGCTCTCCAATGTGGAAAATTGCCCAGATATGTCCTGTACACAAAAAGCAGGACCAATCTAATCCAACTAGTTATCATCCCATTGGTCTACTCTTAATCATAGCAAAATGATGGAAGGTGCCCTCAGTAGTGTTATCAATCGGCACTTACTCAGCACCAACCTGCTGATAGGTGCTCAGTTTGGATTTTGCCAGAGTTACTCAGTTCCAGACTACCTTATAGTCTTTGTCCAAATATTGACAAAAGAGACTTGAATTCCAGAGATTGAGAGTGTGGCATCAAGGAGCCCTGGCAAAATTGAAGTCAGTGAGAATCAGGAAAAACTCGCCACTGGTTGGAGTCATATGGAGTACAAAAGAAGATGGTAGTGGTTGTTAGAGGCTAGTCATCTCAGTGCCAGGACATAGCTGCAGCAGTTCCTTGGGGTAGTGTCCTAGGTCCAACCATCTTCAGCTACTTTATCCAGGCCCAACCATTTTCAGCTACTTCATCAATGACCCCCCCCCCCCCAATCATAAGGTCAGAAGTGGTGATGTTCTCTGATGATTGCACAATATTCAGTGTTCCTGAAGCAGGTAATGAAGCAGTCCATGCCCACATGCAGCAAGACCTGGACAATATTCAGGTTTGGGCTGATAAATGACGAGAGGCAATTGCATCATGTAAGTGCCAGGCAATGGCCATCTCCAACAAGAGTGAATCCAACCACATCCCCATGATATTAAATGGCATTACCATCGCTGAATCCCCCACTGTCAACATCCTGAGGGTGACCGTTGATCAGAAACTGAACTGGACCAACCATATAAATGTGATTGCAAGAGCAGGTCAGAGGCTGGGAATTCTGCATGGAGTAACTCACCACCTGACTCCCCAAAGTCTGTCCACTATCTACAGGGCACAAGTTAGGAGTGTTGTGGAATACTTGCCACTTTCTTGGATGAGTACAGCTCCAACAATACTCGAGAAGCCATCCAGGACAAAGTTGCTCACTTGATTGGCACCCTACCCACCATGGGAAACATCATTGCCTTCACCACTAGCGTACAGTGGCAGCAATGTGCACCATCTACATGGGGCACTGCGGCAATTTGCCAAGGCACTTTCACCAGCACCTTCTTAAACCCAAGAGCTTTACCAGCTAGAAGGACAAGGGCAGCAGGTGTATGAGAACACCAAAAGCTGCAGAATTTCAAGCCACACATCATTTGTTCTAGGAACTATTATCATTGTTCCTTCACTCTTGTCTGGTCAGAAGCATGGAACTCCCTAACATTGTATCTACACCACATGGACTGTAATGATTCAAGAGAGTGGCTCATCACCACCTTCCGAAAGGCATTTGGGGACGGCAAGAAATGTTCTAGCTGAAGGTGCTCACATTCCATGAATGAATATTTAGAAAAAAAAAGCCCTGAGAAAGATTTGTCAAGTCAAGGTCCGTGCTGCATGCCCATTTTTACATTAAAAGCCTGCCCCTAACCTCGATCTATAGCAGGAATAATTCCAACAGAAAATCTAGGAAATCTTATTAAAAATGTATCTTCAGTGTCCCTGGAACAAGATAAAATAGTCAACTTACAGTGCTTAATATGAAACATCTTAAATTGCTCCATCGATCTCATTCTGACAGTGGTGCTGTATTGTCTTTATGCACTCAGTTGACAGCAGCCCTGATGGCACATGATTGGAAATACTTCCTCCCTAAATGCAGTCTGTTCTGCAGGAAACCTCAAATGTAAAAATTAGTGAATCGAGCAGGAAGATCATTCTATTATTGTGCTTTCAGAGCTCAGCCTGTTAAAAGCCGCAAAGTCAAAGAGCTTTTATCCTGGGGAGTGTTACTGACTGAACCAGACACGGGCCTCAGGAGTTAATGATACTGTATTAATATAGAAGCCCCTTAAATTAACAAGTTTCCTTGGAGCCCAGAAGTGCCATGTTTCTAATTTTAAATTTGAAGGATGATAGTCTGAATAAGGGAAACACTTGATCATGGTACCCGTTGTGAGGGGAGGGTTCTTCACATGGTGTACTTTCTAATCTGAACTTTTTGTATTAAGTATGAAAGCTTGGCAGCTACATTACTGGTAAATCCTGTCTAAATTTAAAAAGGTGCATCCTGGTGTATCCCCATGCAATCACTTATTTTTAATTGCACTATTGTCAATATTGTTGAGCTATTTTAGTTGTGTGGAACAGCTGCTGCCTTCTATCCTCCTGAGGATTGTGGCTTACAATTTGAGATAGCTGAAGTGGAGAGTTGAATTCCACACTCCTGCACTCAATTGATTTGGAAAGACAGTGAGTGCAAGGGGACTTAAAAAAAAGAGTTGGCCTTCTGAAATGTGCTCCTAATGAGCCTCTCCTGTTGTCATGTTGGCCTCTGACGAGTCATAGGCTATCCTTCAACTCACCCTGCTTATGTGTGACAGTTGTTTGTGCGAGCTGTGCTGCGCACTGTTACTAGTTTCAGTGAATGTTTATAGGGAAGTTATTCCTGCAATGTCAACAGGGTGACCTGAGGCAGAAAATAGGTTGGAACGGTCAAACATTATTCCACATTTGCTGCTATTGCTTCAAACTTCAGAAAAGCAGAACAGATCATTTACAACTAACCCTCCAAAATCAGAATCCTATTTATCTCCACCCTCCCTCCTCCTCCGCCCCCCCCACCGCCGCCAACTAAAGTTTGTATTCCAGGAAATACATTTCATTTAATCCTTGAGAGAAAATTCAGTTTTACGCAGATTGATTAAAGATTCACTTTTCCACACATTCCCCAAATTAATGGCTTTGTTTTAGATGTTTGTCACTCTGGCTCAGTGGACTGAGGTCCAGAAATGATCAGCTTACTATTTCTAGGCGTCCCAATCAAATACAGTAAATAATGTAGTGCCTGTGAAGCCTGTTGAGTAGTAAAGGATCTCCCTGCAGGAGCCTGTGCTTTAATGCCCATCTGTGTTAATACATATCCTGGATGAAATTGCCTTTCAGTTCGAAAAATACCTAAATGGGCTAATTGGGTAATATTCCGCCATCTAGCCCATCAGTAACAGTGTTTCCAGGCTACAGTCTTTTCACCTTCTCAGTGCAAGTGAATAATGAACAGACTGAAAGATGCGGCCTTCTTGCACCAGGCTGAAAATTGGCTCTTTTCTCTGTGACTGTTGGTGTGTATTGTGTTTAAACTGAGTGAGATCATAAAGTTGGTGTTTCACACAGTGCCAGGGCTCAGCCTGTTGGAAATGAGATTAGCAATCCTTTATTAAATTTAATCCCTGCTGGGTATTAATGGTTGCTGTATTGTCATAGTCAGCTGAGAGCAATTCCTGCTCATTTTGATGATTGCGCACAGGAAGTGATTTTTTCTTTTGTTTTATTCATTCTCGGTAGTGCTTTAGGACATGAGGTCATGAAGGTTACTATATAACATCCCCTTCGTTTGCCTGTCGGCGTCTTGGCCTCCTGGGCTTCACCACTTCTAAACTCCATCACTTCAACCCCCACCGTCTCCCTCCCTCATCTCTCCTTTTTTATCTCTCTCTTTTCCTTTTCTAGCACCATCTTCCTGTATACAGAATGGGGAAGCAATGATCTGTGATGATGGTGCCCAAGGTGGAGACTTTATGACGGAGGACAGGAGCCTGTAGAAGGTAGTGACCATGCCCAGGGAGGATGCCAAATGGACTCTCTGATAATGTAGTGCATGGGTCGTATAAGAAGGTTTTGCGATCTATTTGTGGTAAGGAAATTTTCAGATAAAATGGGTAATTGGAACCATTCCATTTCTCATTCATTTGATACTTTCAGCATTCAGGATCTTGAATGTCAGTTTGAAGAAGGCTGTGTGGAGGTTGTAATTTTGGTGAGATGAGTGTTTATTGGTTACTCTCTATCCAAGTAATGGAGATCTGTGAAACAAATCAGGTGTGACCTACAGCTATTTTAAGTGCAAGATTCTCTGATCTGGCAGGAAAGGAGGGTATTGATTACATGCAGAATGGTTACAAAGCAAGAAGAAAATGGCTGAATTACTGGGCCTTTGTAATTGGTTGATGCAGGCAACAATCTGACACTAAGGTCCAGTCTACTTGCCAAAGTAAACAGTACACCTGTAACACTATTAACTTTTTCTGCAGTCAATGTATGTCCGCATGAAGCCTGCAATGAAAGGGGAAGCATATTTTCCAAATGAGGGACCAATTTCAGAGCCATGGAAAGGTAAAATATGCCTTATCAACATTTCGACTTTGCTGTACACGGTCGTTGCCCTAAGTAACCCTTTAGGAACTTAAAGTTTATTTGCATCTCTCCTGCAGACCAGTTGCTACAGAGCTGATCTGTTCACAGTTACAGAAATGAGTCCAATTTGGCAGTCCATGCTGGACCAACTTCAGACCACCCGAAATCAGATCTGCATAAAAATTGGCTTCAGAGTAGAGAATGAAATCAGTATGCATCATTATTCAGTTAACATAGGACCTAAGTGCACAATCGCCCCCTTTCTAAGCACTGTTGGCATTGATCCAGCAACATTATCCTGTGATAGTAGTGGAATTGGTAACAATGACACTAGTGAAATAGAGAATAGAGAAAAGGGCTACTTTCGGGGTCATGTTGAAGGTAAGTCATTTTGCTAATGAAACCGGGTCCAGTTCTACGTTGTACTGGAACAGAGCTGTATCTGACATAGTTCTGAATATGGCCTCTGGTTGTAGTATGAAGCAAGTCTCCTGGTCAAAATAAAAAGAAAACAGGATTTTAGTAGCTGGAAGAGAAGCTGTTTCTGGAAGGGGCCCTTAGCTAAATATGACCCCATCTTTCTTCTTTCAGAAGCTAACTTGGTGAGAACTTCCAGCATTTGCTGCTTTAATTTCAGATTTATAGCATTTTTTAGTTTGCTCTTATCCTTTTTGCCTGTATACAGATGCAGTGAGGAACATGGGTGCATTCAACATAGCACAGCATCTAACTAGAATTTTGACTTTTCAAGATAGCACAGCAACTAGAGATTTGATTTTTTAATAAAAGTTGTGCTGTAAGCTTTTAAATAATTACAGAATTGGCTTTGTCAGGAATTCACCCTGAGAAGAGATTTGTAGGTCTTTAAGAATTTTTCAATAGGATTTCACAATGATGGGTAGTAAGCAGTTGTGAGCAGGGGCTCTTGAGAGATATTTAGTTGAGTACTCTCAAAATGGCTACAAATGAATTCCAACCCTCTATGAGACTAGGAGCTTAAAGAATTAGGTTTTTTAAAATTAATTCACTGGATGTGGGCTTCGCTGGCTGGGCCAGCATTTATTGCCCATCCCTAGTTGCCCTTGAGAAGGTGGTGGTGTACTGCCTCCTTGAACCACTGTAGTCCATGTGGTGTAGGTACACTCACAGTGCTGTTAGGAAAGGAGTTCCAGGATTTTGACAGCGACAGTGAAGGGATGGTGATATATTTCCAAATCAGGATGGTGAGTGAGTTGGAGGGGAACTTCCAGGTGGCAGTGTTCCCATCTATCTGGTGCCCTTGTCCTTCTAGGTGGTAGTGGTCGTGGGTTTGGAAGGAGCCTTGGTGAATTCCTGCAGTGCATCTTGTAGATGGCACACACTGCTGCTACTGTGCGTCAGTGGTGGAGGGAGTGAATGTTTGTGGATGTGATGCCAATCAAGTGAGCTGTTTTGTCCTGGTTGGTGTCCTGCTTCTTCAGTGTTGTAGGAGCTGTACTTATCAAGGCAAGTGGGGAGTATTCCATCACATTCCTGGCATGTGCCTTGTAGATGGTAGACAGGCTTTGGGGAGTCAGGATGTGAGTTATTCATTGCCCAACCCTTAGCCTCTGACCTGTCCTTATAGCCACAGTATTTATATGGCTAGTCCAGTTCAGTTTCTGGTCAATGGTAACCACCCCCCACACGCACGCACGCACGCACGCACGCACGCACGCACGCACGCACGCACGCACACACACACACACACACACACACACACACACACACACACACACATACACACACACAAACGATATTCATGGAGGGGGATTCAGTGACAGTAGTGTCATTGAACATCAAAGGGGCGATGGTTGGATTCTGTCTTGTTGAAGATGGTCATTGCCTGACGCTTGTGTGGTGCGAATGTTACTTGCCACTTGTTAACCCAAGCCTGGATATTGTCCAGGTGTTGCTGCATTTGGATGTGGACTGCTTCGGTACCTGAGGAGTTGTGAATGGTGCTGAGCGTTGTGAAATCATCAGCGAACGTCCCCGCTTCTGACCTTATGATGGAAGGAAGGTCATTCATGAAACAGTTGAGGATGTTTGGGCTTTGGACACTACCCTGAGGAACTCCTGCAGTGATGTCCTGGAGCTGAGATGACTGACCTCCAACAACCACAACCATCTTCCTTTGCACTAGGTATGACTCCAACCAGTGGAGAGTTTTCCCCCTGATTCCAATTGAATCCAGTTTTGCTCGGGCTCCTTGATGTCATAATCAATCAAATGCTGCCTTGATGTCAAGGCAGTCAGCCTCACCTCACCTTGGGAGTTCAGCTCTTTTGTCCATATTTGAACTAAGGCTGTAATGAGGTCAGGAGCTGTGTGTCCCTGGCAGAACCCAAACTGACCCTCAGTGAGCAGGTTATTGCTGAACAAGTGCCGTTTGATAGCACTGTTGATGACCCCTTCTGTTACTTTACTGATGATTGAGAGTAAATTGATGGGGTAGTAATTGGCCAGGTTGGATTTTCCCTGCCACAGGGCCCCTTAAATCCCAGAATCATTATGCTCACTAACTTATTTCTTGTAAATAGAAAGAACATATTAACAGGAGGAGGCCATTTAGCTGTTCGAGCCTGTTCTGCCATTCAATGGGATCATGGGTGATTTGCCACCTAATCCACATGACTGCCGTTGCCTCATATCCTTAATACTTTGGGCTAACAAAAATCTATCAATCTTAGTGTTAAAATTAACAATTAATCTAGCATCAATTGCCCTTTTTGGAAAAGAATTCCAAACATGAACCTATTTGGAACCTTATGCACCATCCTCAGGATGGCCTGAAGTGCTTCTGAGGCGTTATATTGCCATGTGTGTCTATCTGTCTGATAAGAATACCTTGACAGGAGGACATGCCTTGGAGTTACTGAATTTGATGAAACTGCAATTATATCTGCAGATTTTTTTGTTTTTGTTCATTCATGGGATTTGTGTGTCACTGATTAGGTCAGCATTTATTATATGCCAGCAGGTAATAAGGAAGGCAAATGGAATTTTAGCATTTATTGCTAAAGGAATAGAGTATAAAAATAAGGAAGTGTTGTTGTAACTGTACTAGGCATTGGTGAGACCGCACCTGGAGTACTGTGCACAGTTTTGGCCCCTTTACTTGAGGAAGGATGTAGTTGCATTGGAGGCGGTTCAAAGGAAGTTCACTAGATTGATTCCAGAGATGCAGGCCTTGTCTTATGAGGAGAGATTGAGCAGTTTAGGCCTATATTCGCTAGAGTTTAGAAGGATGAGAGGAGATCTAATTGAGGTATATAAGGTGCTAGAGGGGATAGACAAAGTAGACGTGGAGCGGATGTTTCCCTTTGCGGGGCATTCTAGAACGAGAGGCCATAGTTTTAGGCTAGGGGGTGGTGGATTTAAATCAGAGATGAGGAGGAATTACTTTTCTCAAAGGGTCATAAATCTGTGGAATGCACTACTTCAGAGTGCAGTGGATGCTGGAACAATGACAAGGGCAGCGGATGTATGGGAACATTGCCACCTGCAAGTTCCCCTCCAAGCCACACACCATCCTAACTTGGAACCGTATTGGTCCCCCTTCATCGTTGCTGGGTCAAAATTCTGTAACTCCTTACCTAACAGTGCTGTGGGTGTATCGACACCACATGGATTGCAACAGCTCAAGGAGACAGCTCACCACAACCTTCTCAAGGGCAATTAGTGATGAGCCATAAGAACTAGGAGCAGGAGTAGGCAATTCAGCCCCTTGAGCCTGCCCCGCCATTCAGTATGATCATGGCTGATCTCATTTAGGTGTTTATAGGAATTGAATAAATTTAAGGAGGAAATAGACGGCTTTTTAATTAGTAACGGGTTGAAAGGTTATGAGGAGAGGGTGGGAAATGAGATCAGCCATGATTGTATTGAATGGAGGGGCAGGCTTGAGGGGTTGAATTGCCTACTCCTGGTTCTTATATTCTTATGCTCTTATTGTTCATCACCAATTGCCCTTGAGAAGGTTGTGGTGAGCTGTCTTCTTGAACTGTTGCAATCCATGTGGTGTCGATACACCCACAGCACTGTTAGGTAAGGAGCTACAGGATTTTGACCCAGCAATGATGAAGAGATGTCAGTATGGTTCCAAATTAGGATGGTGTGTGGCTTGAAGGGGAACTTGCAGATGGTAATGTTCCCATACATCTGCTGCCCTTGTCCTTGTCAGTGGTGGTTTGGAAGGTGCTATTGAAGGAGTCTTGATGAGTTGCCACTTGCAGCTGTTGTTGCTGTGTTTTGTTGAGTCATTGGCTCTTCAGACATATCTTTGGGCTACTGTTGGGATATGTTAGAATTGTCCTTTGAGAGTCCAAAGTTAAGGATGTGCAAAGCTAGTTTATCCCAGCAAGGAGTGGAAGAAAGAGTGCAATATTTGGCTTCCATGTCACAGGATTACGGTTTCGGCAACAGACATGGTTCTTCATCTTGATCAGTAGCCAATGAAATAAGGATAAGGCTGAATCTGGCTCTGGTGTCCGCCTCCCTCATCCCAACAAGCTTTGTAAGGAATGACCAATAGGTGTTTATAGGAATGTACCCAGCAGCTCAGTACTTTGAGTGGAAAAAACCTTCATTTAAAAATTGTATTTTATTAACATCCGTGATTTTGTTTTACCTTTTCATCTCAACCTCCTGCTTAGTCACTTTGTAGAAGGAACCTGTTTTTCAAAAAATGTTTCAATGTGTTGCAATAACGCACGATGACTGTGAGACAGGCCTGCTGGAGGAATTGAGATGCTGCCCTTTGAAAAAGCATGTGTGTGGGGAGTTCAGGTGACTTGCTGTGGGTGGAGGATGTGGTGTCTGTGGTGAAGTTCTGAAGCTATTTTATTTGTGTTTGAAGAGAAATGCCAAGAGAAGAGGGTACTTTTGAGGATGGGTTCTGAAAATCAATTTTCAATTGCCCAATCAATTAGCAATATTTTGTGATATTTAATGTTTTCCTGTAAACCAGTTGTATGTAATCAACTTCCATTCTGTTAAAACTCTGAAATTGCATGCTTTTATTTTAAGAATATAAAATTTGTGTAAGAATGTATAGAGACGTCAGATTGAGCTGGTCCTTCACAATTTCATATAAAATATCTACTTTCTCACATCAAAACAACATATTGCCTATCTGTCTCTGAACTATTCTTTCCCTCTTGTAGTTGTTTTGCTGATCAAACCCCCAGGGTAATAAGACAAGTGAGAGAATCAATCTATCAACACAACTTTGAGATCCAAAAATGACCACGAACTCTTTGTCCAATAAGATGGAATCTGTAGTAACTTTGTTTTCCAGAGCCCTGGCCACTTCAGTTCTGGTCAGTGATGCATAAATTGACCGTCCATCAACTTGTCCTGGGATTTTGCCAATGTCCTATCCACTTTGACTTTTGGGCTTGTGCCAGACATCCAAGTTCAGTATCAGCAGTCACTCATCCCTGTGATTCTGCTTGCAGTTTTTCTGCCCAATAACTAAACAGTGGATCGTAAAATGGAGACCTGACTGCATCTAGTACCCATTATAAGCTTATACGTGCTGCTACTACATATATGGACTAAAAAGGCACCAAGCCTGGTGTTCCCTGGTCATCTCCCTCTACTTGTATATTGAAGAATGACTTAGGTGTCAATCACTGTTGCCACTCTAACTGAAATACTTTACCTTTTGAAGATGGGAATGCTTCACAGCTGAGTGTTTAGTTAAGCCATCAAAAGGAAGGGCATCTACATTGCATGATATAGCTCTAGCTCCATTAGCATGGGGGCCAGGGAGGGTGTAGTTGCGGTGCAGATGAAATGTGCGACTATATCACATGCTTCTCCTATCGGGGTTGGGGGGGTGGGGTGTCATCCTTGCATCACTCTTCCCCTTTTTATTCAGTTGGGTGCCGTTCACATGGGGTTCCACTGTGGAAAGCAGACATCCAGTTGTTAAAATCAATGGAAATATGAGGAATAGGATTCATCTGTTTAATTTGGTGAAACATTGATCTGAGGAAGCATTTGTAGACTCTTATTTCTGTGGGTCTACAGTGGTTCAGGGACTTCATTGACTGAAGAGTTAAGAGACTGTCATCCCATGAGTCTGCTGGAGACTCTAGTTGTTGGACAATGTACTGATGGAAAACAAAACAGAATTACCTGGAAAAACTCAGGACTAGTTCCGTTGAAGGGTCATGAGGACTCGAAACGTCAACTCTTTTCTTCTCCACCGATGCTGCCAGACCTGCTGAGTTTTTCCAGGTAATTCTGTTTTGTTTTGGATTTCCAGCATCCGCAGTTTTTTTGTTTTTATCAATGTACTGATGGATTTCACTGTACCTTTGGGTACTCTTCTAATATAAAGTGTGACAACTGCAGTTACTAAGGGGTAAGAGGCTTGTGTTTCAGGAAAGTTCATTTCTGACCATGTTTTGCGCCTTCTCATTTAATGAGAGGAGTCCTACTCTAGACAGTGTGGCAAAAAGGGTGAGAGTTTAAGTTAATGATGAAAAGTAATGTCAATATTCAGCAGTCCAACATCAGACTTCCAGATGCACACCTTGTTTTGCTGTTCAAAATGTTACACATTTCCGATGTGTTAGGAGCACTGTTTCTCTGGGAACTGTAAGCTCTGAGAGTGTGGTAATTTTGAGAAAGGGCGATGCAGTGTTTGAGGAGACTGCTCCTTATTGTCCTGCCTTGAATAAGAGTGGATGGTAGTGTAAATTTATAAAACGAACCAGAGTTCACAGTTCATTGTTGGCACGCCACAAATCTGGGAGTGCCAAAGCCTTCCAAAAGTAGCTCCACCTGCTTTTCATTGTTGAAACACTAAATGGTCAAACTATAGTTAGCTCACTGTGGTTATAAATTCAAGCTGACGTGACTGCCCTTGAGCCTTGTTAACTGGATTTGAGATTCACTAACGGTCTCCCTCAGCATTGACTTCCTGTGAATGTGTCTGGGATGTAAAAAAGTATCTGAGACAGTTTTTTTCAATCTGAATGTTTTTAAGTAGCTGTGTTCTTGCTGTTCTGTTTGTCACTGGGTTTGTCAGTGGGTGGGGTGCTTGCATTGAGGCATAAGCTATGAACCCTGCACTTGCTTTGCTTTTTATCAGTTCATCTAAGTAAATTGGGAGTGGCCAGATACAACACCTAATTGGTGACACCGCAGGCTTCTGCCATGCTGAAGTCCTTGGGTTGCCTAATTTTCTTGCAGGAGTGAACTGTCCTGTTTACAGAAATTGAAGTGGTTTCAGTGACCAAGCACTACACTGGCTTGTGTTTCCATGATATCCCTGATACCTACATGCATCTGGTAGAAGCTGATGTGTACTGTTACTCCAGCGTCACAGCTCTGGTCAGAGCTAGACTGCATAGCATGTTACTGGTTAGTTGGAGGTAATGTGGGCTTGATAGTCAGTTTTGCTGTGTGTAATGTGATGTTTGCAAATGTTTGGGCTAAAATTTTCTCAGTATTGAGCAGAAGTGGATTAGGTCTATTTCTGAGGTGTATTCAGCTTTGCAGAATTTTAGGATGCCTTCTAGGTTACTTCATTCATAGGAACTCTAAGCTCCTTCTATTAAATGACGAACAAGGGGAGAAGGAGGCTGTAAAATATCCCCGTCTTCAATAATGGAAAATCCCAGCAACTGAGTGCAAAAGACATCAAGCCTTTGTAGTAGTCTTCAGCTAGAAATGTCAAGTGGATGAGCTTTGTTAGATTCCTCCTAAGGTCCTCACCATGTCTTCAACCAACTGATTCACCCCATGTGACAAGAAATGGCTGAGCCCACTGGAAACACAGCAAAGGCCAAAATCCTGGCCATAGTACTGAAGAACCAGCTGTACCTCCAGCCAAGTTGTTCCAGTACATCTACAACTCTGGCATCGACTCAACAATGTGGAAAATTGTCTGATATGCTGTTCGTAAAAAGCAGAACAAATCTAACCTGGCCAACTACTGCCCCATCAGTCTACTCTCAATCACCAGCATGTGATACAGTCTCACATTTAATCAGCACCGCAACTACACCCTCCCTGGCCCCATGCTAATGGAGCTAGAGCTATATCATGCAGTATAGATACCCCTCCTTTTGATGACTTAACTAAACACTCAGCTGTGAAGGGTCCCAACTTCAAAAGGTAAAGTATTTCAGTGGAAGGAGTTGGAAATGGCACTTTATCACAAATAACTTGGTCACCACCGGCCAGTTTAAGCTCTGCTAGGGCTAATGCCTTCAAACCTTATTATATCTTTGGCAAGATGAGAATGACTGTCCTTGAGAACAAGGCAGCATTTGTTCCTGTGTGGCATCAAGGAGCCTTAGAAAAACTGAATTAAACTGAGAGCTTTCCAGTGGCACAGACCTGGCACAAAGGAAGATGGTTGAGATAGTCAGAGGCAATCATCTCAATCCTAAGACATTGCTGCAAGAGTTCCTAAGGGCAGGGCCCTAGACCCAATATTTTTCGCAGGTTCATCAGAAGGTAATAAGTGTGCAGTGTACAGCTCCAAAGTTCAGCTTCATTCCCAATTCCTCAGATAATGAAACAGCCTGTGTCTGAATGCAGCAAGTAACATTTGCATCCAACAAATGGTCAGCTCTAACAAGAGAGAACTTACCAAACCCCCTGACATTCAATGTTATTACCATTGCTGAGTCCCTCATCATCAACATCCTGGGGTCACCATTGAATAGAAGCTCAAATAGGCCAACCAATTAAATGTCATGGTTGGGCATTCTGTAGCAAATGGCTCATCTCCAGACTCTTGAAAGCCTCTATACCATCGACACAATGCACAAATCAGGATTCTGATGAAATATTCTCCATTTCCCTGAATTGGTGCAGCATCTTTTAGGAAGCCCAACACCATTCAGGGCAATTCACTCAACTCAATCATCACCCCATCCACCTTTCAACCATTGGTGACCCTGGTCGCAGTGTGTCCTATGATTCTTCAGCAACTCTCGAACCTGTGGTCTCCACCACCACTCTAATCAGACCAGCCTTTTGAGTACTGGTTCTGGTTCTGATCAAGAACATACAAGGGTGGAGGCAGTGTGGAGAGAATCATGAGCCTGATCATAGAAACATAGAAAATAGGAGCAGATCATTCGGCCCTTTGAACCCCCTCTGCCATTCAATATGATCATGGCTGATCCTCTATCACAACACCATACTCCTGGTGTCTCCCCATAGCCCTCGACGCCTTTAGAGTCTAGAAATCTATCTGTTTCCTTCTTAAATACATTCAGTGACTTGTCCTCCACAGCATTCTGTGGTAAATAATGCCACAGGCTCATCACCTTCTGAGTGAAGATGTTTATCATCTCTGTCCTACATAACCTACTCCGTATCCTGAGACTGTGACCCCTTGTTCTAGACGCCCCCACCATTGAGGGGACTGAGTAATGAGGAAAGGCTGGAGAAAATTGAGCTTTTCAGCTGTATCTGAGACAATCTGATAGAGCACATCTTCCCAAACTTGTTCCTACTGTGACAGTGTTTTGAGGCTTGTAAATTACCGTGACCCCAGAATATGAGTCCGGGATGGTGGTGGTTGGGGGCGGGGGTGTGGTAGGTGTGCAGTTAGATCTGAGAGAGCTCGGGGAGAGTGGAGGTAGAGATTTGAGGGTGAGGAGGCAGGGATTTGTGAGGGCGAGGAGGCAGGGAAGGATTTGTGAGGGCAAGATTTTAATACACATATAGACTGGAAAAGTCAGATGTGCAAAGATAGCTTAGATGAGTACATTGAATGTTTTCAGGATAGTTCCTTAGAACAGCAAGTTCAGGCTATACTAGATCTGATATCGTGCAATGAGATGGGAGTAATTAATTATTTCATAGTGAAGGCACCCCTATGTAACAGTAACCAAAATATGATTGAATTTTGCATTCAGTTTGAGGGAGAGAGGAATGGGTCTGAGACTAAGTATTTAAACTTAAAAAGGCAATTATGAGGGTGTGAAAGCTGAGCTGGCTAAAGTGAATTGGCAAATTAGGTGAAGGGTCAATCGAGATGCAGTGGCTAATATTTAAAGGCATATTTCAGAATGCACAGAATAGATACATTCCAAGGAGTAAGAAAAAGTCCAAGGGACAGACATCTGTGGTTAACTAGAAAGGCTGAAGATAGTATCAAACTTAAAGAAAAAGCATATATTTGTGCAAAGACAGGTGGCAGGTCAGAAGATTGGACAGAATATAGGTAACAGCAAAGAATGACTAAAAGACTAATAAGGGAAAAAGAGTATGAGAGAAAGCTGGTCAGAAATATAAAAACAGATGGTAAGAGTTTTTATAAATATTTAAAACAGAAAAGAGTTAACAAAGTGAGCATTGGTGCTAAAAAAGTGAGTCTGGAGAATTGATAATGGAAACAAGGAGATGGTAGATGAATTGGACAGGTACTTTGCATCAGTTTTCAATATGGAGGATACAAGTAACATCCCAGAAGCAGCTATAAACCAGGAAATGGAAATGGGGGAGGAAGTCAGGAAAATTACAGTCACCGGAGAAGTGGTACTGAGTAAATTGTCGGAGCTGTGGGCTGACAAGAGTCCAGGTCTTGATGGACTTCATCCTAGGGTCTTAAAAGAAATGTCTAGTGGGATAGTTGATGCACTGGTTTTAATTTTCCAAAACTCCCTAGATTCAGGGGAAGCTCCCATTGGATTGGAAGATAGCAAATGTAACTCCATTATTTAAAAAGGGAGGGAGACAAAAAGCAGGAAACTACAGGCTAGTTAGCCTAACATCATAGGGAAAATGTTAGAAGCTATTATTAAAGATTTTATAGGACACTTGGATGAGCTCAAGGCTGTCAAACGGAGTCAACATGGTTTTGTGAAAGGGAAATCATGTTTAACCAATTTATTGGAGTTCTTTGAGGAAGCAACATATGCTGTTGATTAAGTGCCACATCAAAGGTTATTGCCGAAAATGAAAGCTCATGGTATGGAGGTAACATATTGGCATGGATAGAAGATTGGCTGGTGAACAGGAAGCAGAGTGTAGACATAAATGGTTCTTTTTCAGTTTGGCAAGAAGTAACGAGTGGCATGCCACATCACTGCTGGAACCTCAATTGTTTACAATCTATAAAAATGACTTGGATGATGGGATTGAAGGGATGGTTGACAAATTTGCTGCTGACACAGATAGGAAAATAAGTTGTGAAGAGGACATGAGGCTACAAAAAGATATAGATCGGTTAAGTGAGTGGACAAAGATCTGGCAGGTGCAGTATAATGTGGGAAAATGTAAAATTATCCATTTTGGCAGGAAGAAATGGTGAGAGATTGCAGAGCTCTGAGATGCAGAAAAACCTGGGTGTCCTAGTGCATGAATCACAAAAGGCTAGTATGCAGGTATGGAAGGTAATTAGGAAAACAAATAGAAAGTTATCATTTATTAAGGAATTGAATACAAAAGTAGGGAGGTTATCCTTCAGTTGTACAGGGTATCGGTGAGACCTGTCATGAAGAGATTAATGTCAATAATGCTATTGGAAATTATTTTTTTAAATAGAGTTCAGTGGTGTCTGTGTGCATGTGTGTGTGTCTTAATTGGATTAAAGCCAGCTGGTCTAGAGGCTTTGATGTATAGAAAGAAGTAGGTTTGAGATGTTACTTAGATAAACCTGGGGAAATTTAGAAACATTGGTGTCAAGGGGGCAATTTGCATTTTTAAATAAAGCATTCTAAACAATGGGTGAAATCTTGTACCTAGCCAAGCAATGTGTTTATTTTTTTCAGCTTAATAAAATTGGTGGAATCAAAGGATGTTATTGTTAGAAGAGTGATACAATAGAAAATTTACATTCAAACAGAAATGTACATAAAGGAAAATGGAGATTGTGTGTAAGGCTGAGGCATTTTAAGATCCATCAAGTGTGAGTAACCTCAGGCCTGTAAACTTCAAGTCTGTCTGTGAGGACCCAGAGCTGAAAAACTCATTTCAAATTCGACTGTCCAGGGTGTGCGCTGCCAGGTGTCTCTTTAAATATGAGTTTTACTATTGCCTTAGCGGGGGAGTCAGATTAATTAGGATATTTTTTGTGGTTATTATCGTAATTTTGTAGACATATGTATGTGCTTACAATTTTTCTTGTGTTAATAAATGTTTAATTTAGTTTTATAAAAATCCTCGAGACTCAGAGTCAGAGTCATGAGGACTACACAGAAAAAGGCCCTTTGGCCCATTGAGTCTGCGCTGGTCAAACAAGTACCTAACTATTCTAATCCCATTTTTCAGCGCTAGGTCCATAGCCATGTATGCCATGGCATCTCAAGGCATCTCAAATACTTCTTAAATGTTATGAGGGTTTCTGCCTCTACCACCCTTTCAGGCAGTGAATTCCAGATTCCCATCACCCTCTGGGTGAAAAAATTCTTCCTCTCATCCCCTCTAAACCTCCTGCCCCTTCCGTAAATCTATGCCCTCTGGTTATTGATCCCTCCACCAAGGGGAAAAAGTTCCTTCCTGTCTCCCCTATCTATGCCCCTCATAATTTTATACACTTCAATCATATCCCCCCCTCAATCTCCTCTGCCCCAGGGAAAATAACCCCAGTCTATCACAGAGCGCAGAAGAGGACCTTCGGCCCATCGAGTCCGCACCGACACATAAAAAACACCTGATCTACCTATCTAATCCCATTTACCAGCACTTGGCCCATAACCTTGAATGTTATGATGTGCCAAGTGCTCATCCAGGTACTTTTTAAAGAATGTGAGGCAACCCGCCTCCTCCACCCTTGCAAGCAATGCATTCCAGACCATCACCACCCTCTGGGTAAAAAAGTTTTTTTCATATCCCCCCAAACCACCTGCCCCTCACCTTGAACTTGTGGCCCCTCGTGACTGACCCTTCAACTAAGGGGAACAGCTGCTCCCTATCCACCCTGTCCATGCCCCTCATAATCTTGTACACCTCGATCAGGTCATCCCTCAGTCTTCTCTGCTCCAACAAAAACAACCCAAGTCTATCCAATCTCTCTTCATAACTTAAATGTTTCATCCCTGGCAACATCCTGGTGGATCTCCTCTGCACCCCCTCCAGTGCAATCACATCCTTCCTATAATGTGGCGACCAGAGCTTCTCACAGTACTCTAGCTGTGGCCTCACCAAGGTTCTATACAACTCCAACATGACCTCCCTACTTTTGTAATCTATGCCTCGATTAATAAAGGCAAATGTCCCATATGCCTTTTTAACCACCCCACTAACATGCCCCTCTGCCTTCAGAGATCTATGGGCACACACACCAAGGTCCCTTTGTTCCTCAGAACTTCCTAGTATCATGCCGATCATTGAATACTTCCTTGTCAAATTATTCCTTCCAAAGTGTATCACCTCTCACTTTTCAGAGTTAAATTCCATCTGCCACTTATCTGCCCATTTGACCATCCCGTCTATATCTTCCTCTCGCCCAAGACACTCAACCTCACTGTTAACCACCTGGCCAATCTTTGTGTCATCTGCAAACTTACTAATCCTACTCCCCACATAGTCATCGATGTTATTTATATAAATGACCAATAATAGGGGACCCAGCACAGATCCCTGTGGTTTGCCACTGGCAACTGGCTGCCAGTCACCTAAAGCAGCCTTCTGTCACCACCTTCTGTCTCCTACAACTAAGCCAATTATGAATCCACCTTATCAAATTGCCCTGTATCCCATGTGCATTTGCTGCCTTTATAAGTCTCCCATGTGTGATCTTGTCAAAGGCTTTGCTGAAATCCATATAAACTACATCAACTGCACTATCCTCATCTACACACTTAGTCATCTCCTCAAAAAATTCTTCTGACAGGCTATGCTGACCATCCCTGATCAAACCTTGCCTCTCCAAGTGGAGACAGGTTCTCTCTTTCAGAATTTTCTCCAATAGTTTCCCTACCACTGAAACTCACTGCCCTGTAATTCCCTAGTTTATCTCTACAACCCTTCTTAAATAGCAGAACCACATTAGCTATTCTCCAATCCTCTGGCACCTCCCCTGTGGCTAGAGAAGAATTAAAAATTTGGGTCAGAGCCCCTGCAATCACCTCCCTTGCCTCCCTCAGCACCCTGGGACACAAATCATCTGGATCTAGAGATTTGTCCACTTTTAAGCCTGCCAACACCTCCAATACTTTGTCACTCCCAACATCAATTTGCTGAAGAACCTCACAGTCTCTCTCCCCAAGTTTCATACCTTCATTCTCATTCTCTTGGGTGAAGACGGATGTGAACTATTCGTTCAACACTCTATCGATGTCCTCTGGCTCCACCCTTGGTTCCTAATGGGCCCTACTCTCCCTGCTTATCCTCTTCCCATTGATATACAATATCTTGGAATTTTCCCTATTTTTACCTGCCAAAGCTTCCTCATATTCCCTCTTTGCTCTCTGAATTGCTTTCTCAAGCTCCATCCTGCACTTTCTGTACTCCACTAATGCCTCTGCTGATTTGCTCCCCTTGCACCTGCTAAAAGCCTCTCTTTTCCTTCTCATCGTATCCTGAATATCTCTGGTCATCCATGGTTCTCTGGGCTTGTTACTCCTTCCTATCACCCTAGAGGGAACATGTTGAGCCTGTACCCTCCCCATTTCCTTTTTAAACACCCCCACTGTTCCCCTGTAGATTTCCCCAGAAGTAGCTGTTCGCAGTCTATCTTGGCCAGATTCTGCCTTATTTTACTAAAACCCACTCTCCCCTAATCCAAAACATTTTTTTGCAACTTGTCTATTTCTTTGTCCATAACAAGCTTAAATTGTAACATGTTGTGGTCGCTATCAATAAAATGCTCGCCCACCACCACCTCAGCCACCTTCATTCCCCAGAATTAGGTCCAGCACTGCGCCATCCCTTGTTGGACCCTCTACATATTGACCTAAAAAGTTCTCCTGTACACATTTCAAGAAATCCACTCCACCCAAGCCCTTAACACTGTCCATCCCAATTAATGTTGGGAAAGTTGAAATCACCTGTTATGATTACCCTATTGTTACTGTTTTTACACACCTCCGCAAATTGTGCACATATTTACTCCTCAATTTCCCGCTGAATATTTGGGGGTCTATAATAAACACCTAACAATGTGACTGCCCCTTTTTTATTCCTAAGCTCTACCCACAAAGCTTCATTCAATGCCCCCTCCAAGATATCATCTCTCCTTACTGCAGTAACTGACTCCTTAACGAATAACGCAATGCCTCCTCCTCTTTTACCCCCTCCCCTGTCTCGCCTGAAGATTCTATATCCTGGAATGTTGAGCTGTCAATCCTGCTCCTCCCTCAACCACGTGTCTGTGATGGCTACTATATCTCAATTTCACTTGTCAATCCTCACCCTTAACTCACCCGTTTTACCTGTAATACTCCTGGCATTAAAGTAGAGGCCATCTAGCCTTGCTGTACTCCCTTGAAACTAATGCAGCTGTACTCCCTCTGACTTGATTGTTTTACTGTATTATGATGTGTCCCTATTCTGCTAACAATCTGTGTCCTCTCCCTCTGCTGAATTAGTTTAAACTCTTCCCAACAGCACTAGCAAACCCACCCGCGAGAATGTTAGTCCCGCTCTGGTTCAGATGTAGACCATCCCGCTTGTACAGGTCCCACCTTCCCCAGAAATGGTCCCAGTGATCCAGGAATCTAAAGCCCTCCCTCCTGCACCAACTCTTAAGCCACGTATTCATCTGCGCTATTCTCCTATTTCTGTGCTTGCTAGCACGTAGCACTGGGAGTAATCCAGAGGTTACAACCCGAGAGGCCCTGCTTTTTAGTCTACTGTCTAACTCCCTGAATTCTTGATGCAAGACCTCATCCCTCTTTCTACCTATGTCATTGGTACCAACATGTACCATGACCTCTGCCTTACCACCCTCCCGCTTCAGGATGCCCTGCAGCCATTCAGTGACATCCCGGACCCTGGCACCAGGGAGGCAACACACCGTACTGGTGTCACGTTGACGGCCACAGTAGCACCTATCTGTTCCCCTGACTGTAGAATTCCTTATTACTATTGCTCCTCCTTTCTTTCTCCCTTCCTGTATAGACAGGTTGCTTGTGGTGCCAGAAGCTTGGCTCTGTCTGCACTCCCTGGAGGAACCAGCGCCCTCATCAGCCTCCAAAATGGAATACTGATTTGCGAGCAGGACCCCAGGGGACTGCTGAACTACCTGCCTGTTTCTCTTGGACTGCCTGGTGGTCACCCATTCCCTTCCTCCTTCAAGTCCCTTCAGTTGCGGTGTGACCACGTCTCTAAACGTGCTATCCACGATGCTCTCTGACTCACGGATGCTCCACAGTGTCTCCAGCCACCGTTCCAGCTCTGAAACCCGAGCTTCCAAGAACTGCAGCCGGACACACTTCCTGCACACATGCTGGTCCCGGGCACTGGACATGTTTCCGGCTTTCCATATGGAGCACGAGGAGCACACCATGGCTTTGAGCTCTCCTGCCATGACTTATCCCTTTAAATTAAACCTTTTAAATCAGTTACTCTAGGGCCCTCCTTTCCTGATCCTCGTTACTACAGAATATGTAACCTATAAACCACAAAAAGACCTTAAACTATAAGCAATAAAAGTAGCAAATACTTACCCCACCTTACCCACTACTACTTACCAGACATTCCTCTCCCTTGTCGCCTCTACTGCTGTAGCAGTATCCAATCTCTCCTCGTAACTAAAACTCTCCAGCCTAGGCAACATCCTGGTAAATCTCCTTTGTACACTCTCTGGTGCAATCACATCCTTCCCATAATGCAGATTCCAGGACTGCATGCAATACTGTAGCTGTGGCCTAAATGGCGTTTTATATAGTTCCAGCATTATGTTCTATGCCTCAGCTAATAAAGGCGAGTATCCCATATGCCTTCTTAACCACCTTATTTACTTGTCCCACTACCTTAAGGGACCGGTACATGCACACCAAGGTCCCTCTGATCCTTGGTACTTCCCATTCATCGTGTATTCCCGTGCCTTGTTTGTCCTGCCCAATTGTATTACCTCACACTTATCCAGATTAATTCCATTTGCCACTGATCAGCCCGTCTATATCCTCCTGTAATCTAAGTCTATCCTCCTCACTCTTTACCACCCCACCAATTTTCGTGTCATCTGTGAACTTACTGATCAGCCCTCCTACATTCAAGTCTAAATCGTTTATGTATACCAGAACCAGCAAGAGACCCAACACCGATCCCTGTGGAACCCCATTGGACACAGGCATCCAGTCACAAAAACACTCCTCGACCGTCACCCTCTGCTTTCTGCCACTCAGCCAATTCTGGATCCAATTTGCCAAATTGCCTTGGATCCCATGGGCTCATACCTTTGTTATCAGTCTCCCATGCAGGATCTTATCAAAAGCCTTGCTGAAGTCCAAGTAGACTATGTCAAATGCATTGCCCTCATCTACACACCTGGTCACCTCTTCGAAAAATTCAATCAAATTGGTCAGACATGACCTCCCCTTAACAAGCCATGCTGACTGTCCTTGAATACTCCCTGCCTGTCCAAGTGTAGATTAATTCTGCCCCTCAGAATTGCTTCCAACAGCTTCCCCACCACTGAGGTTAGACTGACTGGCCTGTAATTCCCTGGTTTATCCCTTCCTCCCTTCTGGAATAATGGTACCGCATTGGCTGTCCTCTAGTCCTCTGGCATCTCTCCTGTGGTCAGAGAGGTATTGAAAATTATTGCCAACCCCCCCTGCTATCTCCTACCTTGCCTCACTCAACAGCATGGGATACGTTTCATCCAGGCCTGTATATTTATCTACTTTTAAGCCTGCCAGACCACTTAGAATCTCCTCCCTTTCTATGTCAATTTCTTTAATTATATGACAGTCCTTCTGCCTGATTTCCATACCCACATCGTCCCTCTTACCTGTGAACACTGACACAAAGTATTCATTCAGAACCCTACCTATGCCTTCCGGCTCCACACACAAATTACCACTATGGTCCTTAATGGGCCCTACCCTTTCCCGAGTTATCCCCTTACTTTTAATGTACTTGTAAAATAACTTTGGATGTTCCTTTATTTTACCTGCCAGTGTTTTCTCATGCCCCCTTTTTGTTCTCCTAATTTCCTTTTTAAGTTTCCCCCTTTTTAAGTATACATTCTATACTCCTCCTGGGCTTCCGCTGTTTTGAGCCCTCGGTATCTGCCATAAGCTTCCCTTTTTCTCTTTACCATTCCTGTATATCCCTCAACATCCAGGGTTCCCTGGACTTGTTGGTCCCACCCTTTATCTTTACTGGAATATGTTGGCCCTGTACTCTCCCTATTTCCTTCTTGAATGAGTCCCACTGCTCTGACGCAGATTTACCTAAAAGTAGCTGCTCCCAGTCCACTCTAGCCAAATCATATCTAATCTTTTTAAAATTGGCCTTCCCCCAATTTTGAACTCTGATTTCTGGCCCATCCGCGTCCTTTTCCATAACAACCTTGAATCTAATGGAGTTATGATCACCACCTGCAAAATGCTCCCCCACTGAAACCTCTACCACTTGCCTGGCTTCATTCCCTACAGTTAAGTCCAGGACCGCCCCCTTGTAGGAGCTTCTACGTACTAGCTGAAAAAGCTCTGCTGGATGCATTTTAAGAATTCTGTTCCCTGTAAACCTATCACACTATGACTAACCCAATTAATATTGGGGAAGTTTAAATCCCCAATATAATTACCCTATTATTTTTACACTTCTCTGAAATTTGCCCACCTATCTGCTCTTCTATTTCTCTGATTGTTTGGAGGCCCAGCAATGTGATTGTTCCTTTTTTGTTTTTCAGTTCTACCCATATGGCTTCATTTGAGGAGCCTTCTAAGATGTCATCCCTCCTTACTGCTGTGATTGATTCCTTGATCAATATTGCGACACCCCCTCTTTTACCTCGTTCCCTGTCTTGCCTGAAGACCCTATATCCCGGAATATTGAGCTGCCAATCCTGCCCCCTCCCCCTCATGCATGTCTCTGTGACAGCAATATCATCATACTTCCATGTGTTAATTTGTGCCCTGAACTCATCTGCCTTATTCGTCAGATTCCTTGCATTAAAATAAATACCATCCAACATAGCCAGACTCCCTTGTGCCTTAATTGGCCTATAATTTCTATGCCTTCCAGACTCAGTTGCTCTCTTTCCTAATTTTGGCTGTGCATCTCCCCCTGCTGAACCTCCTGTCAGGATCCCATCCCCCTGCCAATTTAGTTTAAACCCTCCCCAAGAGCACCAGCAAACCTTCCCGTAAGGATGTTGGTCCCATTCCGATTTCAGGTGCATCCCATCCGCCTTATATAGGTCCCACTGCCCCCAGAAACTGTCCCATTGTCCCAGAAATCTAAAGCCCTCCCTCCTGCACCTTCTCTTCAGCCACACATTCATCTGGATTAACCTCCTATTTATATACTCTCTAGTGCTTTTTGAGGTCCTGTTTTTTAACCTTCTTAGCTCCCTAAATTCTGCATGCAGGACCTCATCCCTCTTTCTACCTACGTCGTTGGTACAAATATGTCCCACGATCTCCGTCTGTTTGACCTCCCCCTTTAGAATGCCTTGCAGCCATTCAGTGACACCCTTGACCCTGGCTTCAGGGAGGCAACATACCATCCTGGAGTCACGTCTGCAGCCGCAGAAATGCCTGTCTGTCCCCCTTACTATTGTGTCTCCTACCACTATTGTTCGCACCCCCCCCCCCCCGTGCAGCTTAGCCAGGCAATGCAAAGAGCATGGCTGCACTCCCCAGAGGAACCGTCGCTCTCACCATTTTCCAACACAGAAAAACGGTTCTAGAGCAAGATGTACCCTGGGGATTTCCTGACTACCTGCTTGACACCTTTCTTCTGACTGATCACCACCCATTCCCCCTCTGTCTGCACTTCTGTAAGCTGTGGGGTGACCACGTCTAAAAATGTGCTATCCATGAAACTTTTCAGCCTCGCGGATGCACCTCAGTCCAGTGGCTACTCAAGCTCCAACACTTGGAGCTCAAATAGCTGCAGCTGATGGCACCTCCTGCACACGTTGGTCAGAACGCAAGGAATGTCTAGGACTTCCCACATGTTGCAGGCGGTACATAACACTGGACTGAACTGCCCTGCCCTGCCTCTAGTTGAAAAAAACCCTTTAAGTTACATACAGTTTAAAAAAAAAGTTATTTATGTACTTTAAATAAAAACTAGAACACTTACCTTTCCTTGGCTTAATCTATATTAAACTGGAGAAAAACACTTACCCACTGCTCACCAATCAGCTCTCACCTTTGTGCTGACATCGCTTTTTGAAGCTTCCCTGCACTCGTGCTGGTTCTGATCTCTCCACTGCGTTATCACACTGTCTTGTGATGTTACTCTTGTTATTTTCAACAAGACCTGACTGCTTCACCGCGATGCTGAATACAGGACACTCTTCCCAGACTGCTTCACTGAGATGCTGACTGCATGACACTCTTCCCAGACTGCTTCACTGTGATGCTGACTGCAGGACGCTCTTGAGGGCCTGAATGGTGTACTCCTTCTCGTTCGTATGGAGGGATTTGAGGGCAAGGGGCAGGGAGGAATTTGAGGGAGAAGTGTTTAATGGAAGTTTTTTTTTTAAAAGAAACCTTTACAGTGGCTTTTTTGGGGGCCCAATTCCTGCTCCAAGATTGGTTAGTTAGGCCACACCCACTGTTAGAAAAAAGTGTCTCCTGCCAATGCAATATGGGCGTGCAAGACAGCTGCTGATACCCATCCAAGTCTGCACAGGTCTGTGCATGGGCAGAAATCAAGCACTGGTTACCGGTGATTTTAAGTAGGCCAAACTTTGTGGGCTTTGGCACTACCATTCCCAGCATTGACAGCCCTTGCCCTCTGCTATGCCCCACAGCATCATGACCCAGGTAGCAAGTTGTGCCTTGGAGTTATTGCTTGAAAAGTGGTATTCCGACTCTCTGCTGTCCTACGTCGTGGCAGAGAGCCAACTTCTGGGCACCAACACCAGCATCTGTGGCTTGCAGGGACCTTCCACCCGCGCTTTGAAGTGAGCAGATCTGACCTTCCGTCCAGTATTAAGGCTTGGTGACCGGATGGTGCCCAGGGCTGGCTCTTCGGGGCAACATCTTGAACCTTTGCCTTGCTCCTACAGGGCTAGCGACCTAATATAGTGGCCTATGCTTCAACTCACTAATGATTTTTGTTGTCTTGCAATTTGTAAGCATTGTGAAGACACAGGGACAGAGACTCGAAGCACAGAGATCCAGGAAGAAAGACAGAACTGAGAGAGAGTAACAGAGACAGGCAAGGAGAGAGAAACTGAAAGAGAGGGCAGTTGGATGCAGAAAAAGAGAGCAGATGAGAGAGAGAGATAATATGCTAGTGTGATGCAAATATAATGAATGAGCTACACAAAAAGAAAACGAGAGAGAGACATGTGCAGAGACAGATGCTGAGAGACTTAGATGGAGAGAGAGATAAATAGAGGAAGTATTGGAAAAATGGAGCGGATTAATGACATCACAGAACCAAATGATTTTGCAAAGTACTGACAGCCACTTTATTTTGATGCATGGTACAAAGTTCTTGATGTAAATAAGCTTGGTTCATGTTGCACGTTGCCCCCTATAAAGATGGCAGCTGCACATGCACCCTGCTGCACATTTCCTCCTATAAAGATGGCAGCTGCTAACCTGGGCCTACAATCAGCATACGCAGCCTTAAAAAAAAGGATTTAAATGGACCTTGCAGCTGATGACATTCAGTCCAATCTCCACTGTTGCCATTGCTGCCTTTGAGCTTGCAACCCCAAAACCTCATTTACCCACAGTTTGAGAAGCCCTGTGATAGAGCTATATAATGTAGTAAATAGAATTGAAATGGTAAATTAGAATATTTTAAATTAATTTGCGAGATTGGAACAAGAGGATTTAGTTTAATCTTAAATTAAATTTAGAATTGATATTGGGAGTTTCTTCACACACTGAATGGGCACCCAGATAGTTTGGTGGAAGTTAGAATCTTGTAATCATTTAAGAACTGAATGCTGCTGCAGTAGGGAACTTTGGGTATGCTGATATAGATGCACTAGATGGGCTGAATGGCATTTCTTTTTGCTCATATGTCTCAAGAACTTTACTCTTTGGCTGTTCTGATTTTAGTGTGTGTCCACTGTGACAGAAATGGAACCTTTTGTCCAACCTTCTTGCTCCTATGGTTTTATTTTGAAAATTTTAAAAAAAGTCAAGCTGAGTTGAAAAGCTCACCATTGACTTAAAATGTCAGCCTGGTTGGCTTGTGTTGAGGTGACAGAATTATGATGAAATGAAGTGACCTCAATATGCTAATATTATCTTGCATGGTTGTTCTTATTCCACCAGAACACTTCTTGCTATCCAATTTTACAGTTACCTGTCTGAAATCTGATGATTGAGTTTGCCATCTGGTTGGTTTAGTTAGTAATAAGTGTACAAGCCTTTTAAAATTCATTAGGGCTATCTACTGAGGCGCAAAGGAAACAACTTTTGGCTCAAATACTGACCTTGATTTTATATAAGTTTCAGAGCCGCCCACTTTGTTATTTTAGTTCAGTTCTTGTCAGGCAGCTGGGGGGAACCTGAATTCAATTAATTAATTAAATCTGGAATAAAAAGTTAGTCTCAGTGGTGATCATGAAACTACCAAATTGCCGTAAAAACTATCTTGGTTCACAAATGTCCTTCAGGCAAGGAAAACTGCCATCCTTAACTGCTTTGGTGGACATGTGGCTTCAGACCCACAGAGTAAAGTTCTTGAGACATATGAGCAAAAAGAAATGCCATTCAGCCCATCTAGTGCACCTACATCAGCATACCCAAAGTTCCCTACTGCAGCAGCATTCAGTTCTTAAATGATTACAAGATTCTACTACCCTCTGAAATGGTCTAGCAAGCCACTTGTATTAAACTGTTACAGAAAAGTTGAACAAGAATAAAACTGGATGGACCACCCAACATCAACTTAGGCACCGGAAACAACAGAGGCACACCCTACCCATTCGATCCTGCAAAGTTCTTCTCACTAACATATGGGGACTTGTGCCAACATTGGGTGAGCTGCCCACAATCTAGACTTAGGGATGGGTAATAAATGCTGGCCTTGCCAGCAACACTTGCATCCCATGAGTGAATTAAGAAAAGGGCAGTGGACAGGATGGGAAACTGAGTGAATAGCCAATTTCTTATTCAAACTTTGCACACAGGTATGGTCTGAGGTACATCTTTAACACCACAGAGGCTGGCAGAATTCCAAGATGTTCATATTGTTTTGGGATGGGGGATTATAAAGTTTTGAAATCTGCTGTGATTATTCATCTGAGTTTTCTTATCATCTGAATCGTAGTTTATAGCCTGGGATATGTAACCTGTCGTTTTGTTATTTTGCCTGTCAGTTGGAGGTTGCAAGTTTTCCAGTGACTTTATCAGCAGTATATTGTTCATCCTGGTACATCATGCTTTTGGATACATTTTGCATGAGTCACACTTCAGTTCATAGAGGGTGAGAGCTTGCTTATGGGAGCAACGGTGTTTGTGTGAGTAAAGTCGCCTGGAGAACATTCAAATTGTGAGCATGGGATGGCTCTAAGACACAAAGGACATTGAACTGCTTTCCTTCTAGTTCTGCTTTCACTCTACTGCTGAGGTTAGCAAAGCAGAATGAAAACGTTGCATGGATATAGTTTTTTTTTGGTTTGGAAGTTAATAATAGCTTGTGCTTAATCAGGCTAGCAGGGTATTGCAGTTAATGAATTGCTGAATGGGTTGACACCAGAGGAAGATGAATGCTGTAGGTTGTATAAATTAGAAAGTGAGTGACAGTCCTGTTACGATTTGAGGGTGGCCAGTCTTGGGTAAATGGCATTGGATAGTTCCTGCAAAAGCTTTATAAGTAAGAGTTACAGGAGGTTGTTCAATGCACTGAGTAATTCCCATAATCCTGGTACAGGTATTCTGTGGGCATATTCATTTTTAATAGTACTGCTTTGACTCCGATTTGATGATGTGAAAAGTTTGTTCTCCAGCTTTGTTTGTGTTTCCAATGCACTTCAGGAATTGAATATTTTAATCAGCTGGTGTAAAACCAGTGGTTGTTTCCAGTTTAATGTCTATAGCTTTCTGCTTTTCATACTCTGGTATCTATGTTGATGTTGTGTATTTGTGTTTCATGGCTGAGTTCTTTGTTACTTTTGGCCAGCTTGTTTGCATGTGATGTCAGAAGTTAATCCAAGTGTGAGTTCCTTGTTATTCTCTTGGTTGATCAGTATGGCTGGTGACTGTAATTTTGGGCCCTCCAAGTGATGTACTGTAGCATGGTGGTGGATTACTAAGGAATGCTTTAATTAGCAGAATTTAGCTGACATTTTTTATACATCAGGAAGGAACAATAATATGAAACATTTATCACAAGATGTTTTGAAAACAAGTATCCTATGAGCTCAGGGGATGGAGCCACTAATTGGTGATCTACTAATTATACATACTTAAGAAAGATTTGCATTTATAATAGCACTGCTCATGATCTCAGGACATCACAAAGCAGTTTACAACCAAAAGAGTCCTTTTTAAGTGTGGCCACTGTTGTAACAAAGGAGATGTGACAGCCAATTTGTGCACAGTCCCACAAACAGCGAAAGATAATGCTCAGCTAATTTGATTTAGTGATGTTAGTTGAAGGTTACATATTGGCCAGAATTCCTTTTTGCCAATAGTGCCACAAGATCTTTTAGATCTGTCTGAGGGGGCATATAGGGCTCTGGTTTAATGTCTAATCCAAAAGAAGACACGCCTGACATTGCAGTGCGCCTTCAGCACTGCAGAAGGGAGCATCAGCCTAGATTCTTTGGAGTGGGACTTGAACTCAGAACCTTCTGACTCAGATAAGAGTGCTACCACGAAGCCATGATGGACACTAATGAAGACACAGTTCTCAAAGCTGATCATTTTGATTGCTGTGAGCACAGAGGACTTGGAGAAATTATTGGGTTATCAGTCCAGACAGGTGGGGCAGTGAAACTTTCTGCATGGAATTTTACAAAAAAAACATGAGATAGGAGAAGGAATAGGCCATCCGGCTTCTCAAGCCTGTTCCACCATTCAATAAGGTCATGTCTGATCCTCTACTTAAACTCCACTTCCCTGCCGTGTCCCCAAATCCCTTAATTCCCTTAGTGCCCAAAAATCCACCAATCTCAACCTTGAATAAGCATCTGCAGCTTTCTGGGGCAGAGAATTCCAAAGATTTACTACCCCCTGTGAAGAAATATCTCCTCATCTCAGTTCTAAATGGCCAGTGCCTTATTCCGAGACTATGGCCCCTTGTTCAAGACTCCCCAGCCAGAAATTTCCAAACCGATAAGTCATGTTACTGCTGGAAAAGCTCTTGTGTATGCTTATAAAGACACAAGTCTGACTGCAGGAGTTGATCCGTCCTTAACCTGTGAAGCAGGCAGGCTTTGTACTATTCAATGGTTCATATTGCTTTTAAACTGAAATGAGTTAAGAAGCAAGGGATGGGTTTTCTCTCTCTAGGATTTATAGAATACTGATTATGAGGAGCTTCCTTGAGGATTTGTGCACCTTTGCCACCTTTTCCATTCATTTTCACCACTTTCATGCAGCTAATGTGACTGATCAAGTTAGAGCTGATTTGTAAATGAGAATAGTTTGATATAGCAGAGGTGAGGAGAATGTCATGGTCTATCTTCCTCAGCTGTTTATTGAGTCAGTGTACGTGATGCTGACAATAATGCACCGTGTGTCTATGCAGCTCTGGTGTATGTTGGACATGAGCTCATCATCTTTGTCTTCACCACTTGTCTGCCTGAAGACAGGTCTGACCCACAGCGCCACAAACTCCTCCTCCATGGGTAAAGCATGGAGGCAGGTCCCGAATCCACCCCAGCCGGAACGGGGATTGAACAGCCCTGCTTTTGGCACCAATCTGATTCACACTGCTGCCCAGCCAACTCACCCCCCACCCAAGGAGCCTGAGACTTTTACATGGCAAGTTGTAACCTGGAGCTATGGACACTGATGGTAGATGAGGTGCTCACCTACCAGGTACATAACCTGTCTCCACAACCCTCACTAACTATTCTCTACAATTTAAAAGTGAACACCCTGCCCCATTCAGTTGATTGGAGCTAGTTTATTTAGTGGGAGGTAGTGGAATTGTATTTGGTACAGTTTAGGACATGTTTCTGCCCTGAATACTGAGTGCAAGACCGAAAGTAGAAAACATTGTAACTCAGAAACAAACAGCGAATGGAATTTGTGGAATATGCTGATATGCTGTGCATTAACTCTAACTCTAACCATTGAAGTTTACTGCAAATTGTTTAATGCTCTAGAATGGAAATGCACAGAACGCATATACAGCTGTTTTTTTGAAAAAATGATTTAAGCAGCAAGTTCTATATTTGCTGTACCAATCACATCTGTAGGGAGCATGAGTCCCTGAATGAGTGGTCGTTTCTTATGCAAGGGCTAGAGGGGGGTTCCCTGGAGGGGGCATATGGGGATTCTGGAATTCGGAAAGAAAACTTCTGAGGAAGCTGTGCAGGTCAGAGGGCAGTGGCACTCTGCAGGGTGTCTGTTTGTCAGAGCACTATCACTATGTTGGGATTTTTCTGACTTTCTTTATCTCACATTCCTGGAACCAGACTGAGAATGTCACAGAGTTCCTGTGTGAAACGAGTCTGGTATGGCATTGAACTTGGCAAGATTCAATCTTGGCACAAGTAGATATGAAAGAAAACACAAAGCAACAGTAATTTTAATCTACAGCAACACAGGACAGATGGCTGCACTGTCTAAGCCTGTGGAGGTTCAGTAAATCTGGTATGTATTTTGTGCAGGTGGGATTTGAAGGCCAATATAGTAAATCTAGAATTCGTTAATCCCAGCAACACCAGGAATAGACCTGTGTGCCTTTTATTTTTCAGGATCTGAAGAAAATAACTCTGGAGTGTGGTACATGCAAAGAGGAAGGGGTGGGCCATACATACTGTAGAACTGAGTTCCTATCAGATTATAGTTCTTAAAATGCGGAGAATGCTTTTGGCTACTTTCAGTTGTTAACTTAGAAATATTATTCTAAACTTTTTTTCCTAAAAAAGGAAGTGTTGGTCTTGCACTGATGTCATCTTTATGAACAAGCCAGAGATTTCTATGGTAATAGAGTATTTGCAAAATTAGAAGTTTCTTAAATGCCTGCTGCCAAGTTCCAAATCTGACACACTGTAACACAGCTGGTCATTTTAGTGTTTTGCTTGTGAGTTTTTGTATTTATATTTATTCTTTCATGGGATGTGGGCATTCCTGGCTAGGCCAGCATTCATTGCTCATCCCTAATTTTTTTTGAGAAGGTGGTGGTGAGCTGCTGCTTTGAACCGCTGCAGTCCATCTGGTGTAGGTACACCCACAGTTCTGTTAGGAAGGGAGTTTTAGGATTTTGACCCAGCAACAATGAAGGAATGGTGATATAGTTCCAAGTCACAATGATGAGTGGCATGGAGAGGCAATAGCAGGTGGTAGTGTTCCCATGCATCTGCTGTTCTTATCCTTCTAGGTGGTAGAGGTTGTGGGTTTGGAAGGTGCTGTCGAAGGAGCCTTGGTGAGTTGCTGCAGTGCATCATGTAGGTGGTACACACTGTTGCCACTAGGCATTGGTGGTGGAGGAGGTGAATGTCTAAGATGAAGGATGGGATGTCAATCAAGTGGGCTGATTTGTCCTGGATGGTGTTGAACTTCTTGAGTGTTGTTGGAGCTGCACTCATCCAGGCAAGTGGAGAAGAATATTCCATCACCCTCCAACTCCCCAAAGTCTATCCACCATCTACATGGCATAAGTCAGCAGTGAATTACACTCTCTTGCAGTCACAGTATTTATGTTCAGTTCAATTTCTGGTCAGTGATAACCCCCAGCATGTTGATAGTGGGAGATTCAGGAATGTCAGGGGGTGATGGTTAGATTCTTATTTGCTGGAGATGGTCATTGCCTGGCACTTGTGTGACATGAACGTTACTTGCACTTTATCAGCCTAAGTTTGATCTTTCTGCATATGACACACACTGCTTCAGTATCTGAACATTGTACAATCATAAGCCAACATCCCCACTTCTGAGTTTATGATGGAGGGAAGGTCATTGATGAAGCAGCTGAAGATGGTTGGGCCTAGGACACTACCCTGAGGAACTCCTGCAGTGATGCCCTGGGATCAAGATGATTGCCTTCCAACAACCGCAACCATCTTCCTTTGTGTTAGGCATGACTCCAATCAGTGGAGATTTTTCTTCCTGATTCCCATTGACTTCAGTTTTGCTAGGGCTCCTTGATGCCACACTCGATCAACTGCGGCCTTGATGTCAATTGCACTCACTCTCATCTCACCTGGTGAGTTTCATGCTCACCAAAGTACTGTTAGTGTTTATAATGTCTTGTTACTGCACTTTGCATTTCAGGCACATTCAGTACACTGTTTTTATTCTGTATCAACAGCATCCTTAACTGCCACATCAGAAGAGAGCCCCCTGTACTGCATCAGTATGGCAGTTCCCTAACAAACCATCCTATGGTCTCCAAAATAGGCTGCCAGCTTGGCACTATTTTAGGCCGTGGTGTGGATACCAGCCAAATGCATTCCTTGCAGATAGAAGAGACTTTCTCCCCCTCAGTCTTGGCTGGACTTGTCCCTAGATCACAAGGATAGAAGGCCAGTGTCTAAGCTACTTTATTATTCATCCCAGTTCCAGTAATATTGTTTGAAAATATTGATGAAAGTGGCTCCGTGGTGATAGAGACAGAAAAATGACCACAGTGATAACATTATAATCTACCAAGTGTTTAAAAATCACAGTAACACACTCCGGGAATCCAGTGTGTTCAACCTCCAGTATCAAAGAATGCTGGTTTTGGGTTGTGAGCGATTAATGAAATAAATCAGTGTTCATTTTCTTTTTACAGCACCTAAGTAGCAGTGTATCAGGGAGGGGAGTATGAAACGCCACTGAGCAGTACTGTCTAGCCACCTAGACACTGTAGTTCATGGGATCAGTGACACACTTGGAAATCATCATTCCTGACTTGGCTACCCTTATTGTTTGGGCCCTCAATGGGCTTGCTGCTCAATGACAGCAGGATTCGTATTATTTAAAGTGCACAAAACTCCTCCACTGAGATAAGTCAGTAGATCTACTGAATGCCCAGCTTTGTTTCCTGTGGGGAGTTAGATAATCTAGTCTTTAGGTTAGTGAGAGAAAAATCAATTTGATTTTCACCCCATGATCACCATCCAATGACTTTTGCTGCAAATGAACACGTGTGCAGGCATTGGGTGAGGACAGGATGGGGCTTGACTCTGCATGTCCTGCAGTCAAATAATGTGTAGACAAACGCTCACTGTCAGCAGGGATGCAGAATGTGTATCTCGCTTGGAGAGAGGAGAAAATGAACAGTAAATAAACTGATTTAAATGCTGCAGTCAGACTCTGAAGGTAGTACCTCTAAAGGGATCCCTGTTACCTTGTTGATGAAATAATGCACAATAACGTTGGCCATCTTGGGCTTTCATTTTCTTTTCATTGTTTCTGGTTTGGATTGTCACTGATACTGTGGTTTCAATGCTCCTGATAATTTCCCTGATGCTGGCATTTCACTGAAGGGTTTTTTTTTGTGTTAATTTTCACTCCCAAGTTATTGACTCTATGATGCTATCCAGTACCCCACCCAGATAACCATGATTTATGTGAGCCTTGATCAATGAGTATCCCGACGCTGTTGAGTCAAAGGGCCAGAGAAACTAAGTCAAATCCTGACCTTCCCTGAGATTCTCTCCCACACACTTCCAACACAGAGGTTGCCTAATCATGGTCAGGGGAGGGAATCTGGGCTGATCTTACTTTTCCTCCTCATTAAACCAAAGAGCTAAATTCATCCATAGCCAGTCTAGCTGAGATCAGCTAACAGAACAGACAATGGATTAGACTGAAGACCTGAGTCAATCTGGCTCAACCACCTGCTGATTTAGTGAGGGACCTAATTTGGATTGAATTTCCTAGAAAAACAGCCAGGTTGCGAGCAATGCTGGTTTGAACCCTGCAGATTACATGTGGATCAGCTATTACTGAGTTTTCAGTCTCCAAACCTTTCTGTAGCCTGAAAAATAAGGAATCTAGAATTTGCTACTTGTGAAATTCTGTAACCTTGACTGATTTAAAGATCTTCACATTAGTTTCCATTGCTGCTGGATTTGCACTGTGGGCCTGTTTGAAACAGTGTCAACGAGAGTGAGTGAATTGGAAATTAATAGAGGGGTGCAAGTTGATTGACCTTTTGTTACTTTTCTTTGTTCATTTATGGACATTTTGAACTTAATGCTCTTTGTTTATTGCTGGGCTAAAATAGTTTGTCATATGATCCTTTGCAATTGTCACTAAGTTACCAGGAGCCTGACTAGTCACAAGCTACCCTCTCGGTGAACGATGTCTGTTGCAGTTATTGTAGGTGAGGTGTATTTTGTGTGTAAATATATAATTGGCACACTTATACCATTGTATGAATTGTGTTTGTAAAGCTAGCTATCTAATTTTCTCTGTTAACTACCTTTGTGCTGTGAGCATTACTTGGATCTTGCTTTCGAAAAATAAGCACTTGGCCACCAAATTAAACATTTATCTATTGCTGTTTTGATTCCACTTAAAATTAGGCTGGACCCAAACACGGAGTCCCAAGACATGCTCCATTTGTGTTGGATGTGCCCAGCTGAGCAGGTTTTGATGTTCACATTGAATGGAGTCACGGCCCTCAACCGTGTCCGGCCCATCTCCCGCGCTTCCGCCCTCACGCCTTCTCCTCCCTCCCAGAAACATGATAGGTCCCCCTTGTCCTCACTTATCACCCCACCAACCTCCGCATTCAAAGGATCATCCTCTGCCATTTCCGCCAACTCCAGCATGATGCCACCACCAAACACATCTTCCCTTCACCACCCCCCCCGGCAGCATTCCGTAGGGATCTTTCCCTCCGGGACACCCTGGTCCACTCCTCCATCACCCCCTATTCCTCAACCCCCACCTCTGGCACCTCCCCATGCCCACGCAAAAGATGCAATACCTGCCCCTTCACTTCCTCTCTCCTCACCGTCCAAAGGCCCAAACACTCCTTTCAAGTGAAGCAGCATTTCACTTGCATTTCCCCCAACTTAGTCTGTTGCATTCGTTGCTCCCAATGCCGTCTCCTCTACATTGGAGAGACCAACGTAAACTGGGCCACCGCTTTGCAGAACACCTGCGGTCTGTCCGCAAGAATGACCCAAACCTCCCTGTCGCTTGCCATTTTAACACTCCACCCTCCTCTCTTGCCCACGTCTGTCCTTGGCTTGCTGCATTGTTCCAGTGAAGCCCAACGCAAACTGGAGGAACAGCACCTCATCTTCCGACTAGGCACTTTACAACCTTCCGGACTGAATATTGAATTCAACAACTTTAGATCATGAACTCCCTCCTCCATCCCCACCCCCTTTCCGTTTCTTCCCCCTTCCTTTTGTTTTTTCCAATAATTTATATAGATTTTTCTTTTCCCACCTATTTCCATTATTTTTAAATCTATACCTTTTATGCCCTGTTAGTATTTCCACCCCACCCCCACTAGAGCTGTAACTCTTTCGAGTACAAACCCGTTTCCATCTGTTTTTTCAGATGAAGTTACATTGTTTCATAGTTTGCCATTGTGAGATTTGAACTCTTGATCTTGGGGTTACAAACCCAGTACCATAACCACTTGGTTATTTAGGCCAAGCACTAGAGCTGTACCTTGTGCATCCTGCCATCCATTCTTAATTAGCACATTCATTTAGATAATATCACCACCTTCAACACCTGTTTGTTCTTTTGTCTGTGACATCTTTTGATTATCTGCTCCTATCACTGCTTGCTTGTCCCTACAACCACACCACCCCCCCCACTTCTCTCTCTCTCTCTCTCTCTCTCTCTCTCTCTCCCCCCCCCCCCCCCCCCCCCCCCCCCCAACCAGCTTATATTTCACCCCTCTCCTAATATTACTCAGTTCTGTTGAAGGGTCATGAGGACTCGAAACGTCAACTCTTTTCTTCTCCGCCGATGCTGCCAGACCTGCTGAGTTGTTCCAGGTAATTCTGTTTTTGTTGTGAATGGAGTCTGTTTGCTTTCAGACTTTGAGACACAGAAGCTCTGTTTAGAAGAGTGAGTGATTAATGCTGTGTTTGTTTCAATTGATTTGCTGAATGAACAGTTAAATGGAGTTGTATGACAGACAATTCATGAGCTGCTTCCTTTTCTCCTGGCTTGTATAAATGAATGTTTGGTAAGGATTTTGACTCTATCCCTGTTCACAGCTCTGATTTTGCTCAGTATTAATTCTCAATCATTTTATTGTCCATCCCTGATTGCTGTGAGAAAGTTGATGATGAGTCACCTCAAAGCGTTTGCTTCTACAACTTGATGGCTTATTGGTTCCTTTCAGAAGACGTTCAAAGTAAACTGAAGCGTGGGACTGGAGCCAGGTGTGGGTAGAGTAGGCACAATTCCTTCCCTGAAGGACATTAGTGAACAAGTGGGGTTGTTTTTTACAGCAGTCAGGCTGCCCTGGCATCATTTTCTGATGCCAGCCCATAAATAAGCAGAGTTGTTTATTTCAGCTTCCTAGCTGGTTCCATGTGTCATTGAGTGTTGCTGATTGTGGCGTTTGGGAAGCCAGAATAAGTCTGATTATTGTGGGATTTTTGATTGCAGTGTCCCTGCAGAAAAATGCACTAAATTGGAGACTGAAGCAAGGTGTGATGTACGTAGACTGGTCCAGGAGAGACCCAGTGGAAGGAGCGGATGAGTTGGTGAGGTTCAGGCTTGACAGGAGTTTGAACGTTCAGGTTATTGATAATATCGAGCCAAATCTGAAGTGCGTTTGCTCCTGATATCCAACATCTATGTGGAAGCAATGAGTGGCTCATTCCATTTGTGTAAATGTGCTCACCACCTCCTGGTTTTCCTTGCATCTGAATGTGAGGTGTTCAAAATCTAAAACATTTTAAGTGCGCTTTCCTGTAGTGCAAATCCCTGGGATTTGAGCAGGCACCTGTTTTAACATGCTATTCATCAGCTTCCCTGAGACGTGATTGATTTAGTGACTTTGTTTATAGTTTAATTCTGCTGATTTACTGCTGCATTATTAATCCTTGCTCCTATCACAGCTGGAGTGAGAAAAATTACAGCAATCACTAAAACATTGACCTCCCTGCCTCATGCTCATAAACTTCAACTCATCCAAAGCTCTGCTACTCTATATCCTATGATACAGCCAGTCCCATTTGCCCATCCTCCCTATCATCAATGAGGAACTGGGAGGCAATGTCTCAAATTTAAAATTCTGATCCTGTGTTCCAATTGCACCATAGCTTTGACCCTGATCATCTCTGTAATCTCCTCTGGTGCTTCAATACCTTCCCCTCTGCAAAAATTTTCTCTCTCTCTTGTGCATCCCCCTAGTTTAGCCTTGCCATTGGTAGCCATACCTTCAGCTGCCGAGGCCCATGCTCTGGAGTTCGCTCGTTGAAACCCACTGTTTTGACCCAAGTTTTTGGTTATCCCTCCTAATGCCTCTTCCTTTGGTTTGGAATCTGCTTTTCTCTTTATGTCTCTATGAACTGCTTTGGGATGTTTTTCTGTTCAAGGGATGATATAATTATATTATAAATGCATGTTGCTGTATTATACAAATGTGTGTTTTTGTATTCAAGAAAACATTTTACTTGTAATCCCTTGGGCGAGTAATAGAGTGTATGAAGATTCTCATTTGAGAGATATCTGCCTATTTTTAAAAGCCAGCAATTCTAGCCCCCATTAGAATTTTTTTCTGCCTTTGATTTTCGTTTTGTATTGAATACATAACAAATAGAAGCAGGAGAAGGTCATACGGTCCTTTGAACTGGCTCTGCCATTCAGTAAGGTCATGGCTGATCATCATCCTCAAATCCACCTTTCTGCACTATCCCCCTAACCCTTAATTCCCTTAAGGAAGAAAAAATTCAAAGACAAAATTTCAAGTGAACTCCCTGGAGTCCCTGCTTGGTGCTGTTGTGCAACAGTGACATGGACTGAGCTCTGCTGGATGTGCAACACTTTGGACTGTTCCTGACCCCACACTGAGATGCTTCACATTCATACTGTCAAACCTCTCCCTGATGGGACTCCCTTGCCCCTGTTCTGCACATAATGCATGGTATCAGATCCTTCCCATTGGACTGTTTTCACCTTGCAGCCTCGAATTAATCAAATCACTGTCTCCAAGCCACACTTGATTGTTGTTCCTTGCTGGGATAATTTCTCAGTAAACATCATTCACTGCAATCTTGATCAACGAGTAAATGACTAATGATCATTGTAAGCAGTTTGAGGCACGACTGTTATACAGGTCACTGTGTGGAAACTCAGTCTATTGTGGTGATTTATTGCAAATCTGCACAGAAAACTTCGGTAAATCCCAATGTGTAACGTGTTTCTTTACTCTTAAAATGTGGATGATGTTGGGAAGCCTTGCATTCAGTGCTCATCCTTAGTTGGTCATTGCAGAGGCTGTGAAGTGTCAATCACTTAGTGTGAGACTAGAGTCACAAATTGGACAGACTGGATGGGATTGGAAATTTGTTTCAGTGAACCAGTTGGGTTTTTGTTATAATATGACACCTTTTCATAGTCTTCGTTTTCTTCTAGTGTCAGCTTGCAGATGACCAGATTCATTAAATCTAGCATTCCAGTTTTGAATTTCTCATTTCTAGCCCTATACTGTAACCACAAGTCTATCATCCCCACATTGGACACATAGAAGTTTTCTGTTACGTGATGGTTACTTTGTATATATTTTTAAAAATATTCGCTGATTTAGCTAAGTGAGAAATAGACAGGGCGATTAGGCTGATAGCTCAGCTGTCATAATGCGTTGTGTGGGTGGATAGGGAGGATTTTGAAAATGGGAGATAGGTATTCTGAGCTTGAGCTGGAGTGGCAGTATGGGGTAAGGTGGTTGCTTTGTGTGGAGGAGGCTGCATGAGGTATGTAAGTCTTGAGGTTTTGAGGAGGAGATGAGGTTTATCTGAGCCTCAGTGTTTTGGGGAAGAGGCTGTGTGAAGTCCATGCCTGTTTGTTGATCCATCACTTTTTCTTTTGTCAGATGAAGATTTCTTTCAACGATTCTAGTCTGCACACGACATTTGAGTATCCGTCTGAAAACGCGCTCATTCAAGAGGTGGAATCTGAGGAGAGTGACAACAATGAGGAAGAGCAGTCCTCAACGTTCTTCTTTCCACGTCCCAGCTACACCAGCTCTCCCACATCACCAAGCAGCCCCTTAAGGACTAATACCCGAGTCTCAGGTATGTTTTTGTGATACCTGTAGAGACAATAACTTTTTAAAAGATATTTGAATTCTCTGACTGACTCAGAGGAATTGTATAACAAGATTTCAGGTTGTGAGACTTTTACTGTAACAAAGGAACTAAAAGCAAAATCTACTAAACATTGCTTAGTAGGCAACTAGTACTCCAGTAGCAGAAAAGAAACCCAGCCTCCTATAACATTTTACCATGACCAAATACCCCATGACACAGTTATTCTGCACTGCCTGCTCTCCTCTGAATTGCAGTTTTTACAGATATCAGTCCAACATCACT